>NC_068577.1:8882264-9185295 GCF_025698545.1 Gossypium raimondii
CTGTTGCCCGATTGGAATGGGTCAGAAGATTTCTTTCTCACCATTAAATATCAATGTTCAAACTTTTTGATGTTGTAAAACTATATAACATATGGATTATGATGTACAATTTCATTTTCATCTAACCTTTTCTTAATATAAGTTAATTATGTTTATGCAGAATATAATTCTCAAGTTATATATTGATTTTAGTAAATTCATATAAGAACATTTTATTATTAAGAATTTTATGAAATTATATATCAATATTAAATTATATTTAATATTAATTATTTTAAATTGTATAAATTCATATAAGAAAATTTATTATCAAGAATTTTATGAAATTATATATTATTATTAAATTATATGTAATAATTATTATTTTAAATTATACAAATTCATAAAATATAATTTATTAGTTATAATTATTTTAAATTTTATTAAATCATATATTTTAATTAAAATATATTTAACAATAATTATGTTAATTTATATTTTACAGTATCATATATTATGATTTTAGTAAATTCATATAAGAATATTAATTATTAAGAATTTTATTAAATTATATATTTTAATTATAATATATTTAATAATAATTATGTTAATTTATATTTTACAGATATCATATATTATGATTTGAGTAAATTCATATAAGAATATTAATTATTAAGAATTTTATTAAATTATATATTTTAATTATAATATATTTAATAATAATTATGTTTAATTTATATTTTACAGTATCATATATTATGATTTGAGTAAATTCATATAAGAATATTAATTATTAAGAATTTTATTAAATTATATATTTTAATTATAATATATTTAATAATAATTATGTTTAAATATGATTAAATTATTTATTATTGATATTAATAATCTTGTATTAATTGCACTTAAGCCACTATGTTTTATTAGTCTTTGCATGTAATTAGCATTAATTGCACTTAAGCCACTATGTTTTTACTATATCCATATAAGTCCTGAACCTTCAGTGTTTACTGTAATCAGCCTTTCATTTGAAATGAAGGCTTGTTTGGGTGCAATTCAAGTGCAGGGGCTTACTCAAGTGAAATCGTTCAGGGGGTTTTTTAGTGTGTTAACCATTTTTAATCAAAAAGGTAGATTGTACACTCATTATTATTATTTTAGCTTGTTTCCTCTTAAAACTTTGAGATGTTGGATGCAACAGGTTTCAGCTTTCGTAGAAATTCATGATATAGCTGGACTGGTTAGAGGTGCTCATGAAGGGCAAGGATTGGGCAACAACTTCTTGTCTCACATTCGTGCAGTTGATGGTATTTTTCATGTTTAACGTAAGATACCTAGTCTTTTGAGCTGGAAATATCTCTATTTTATGTTTTTCTGTTAAAAATGGTAGCTCTTGCTTAATATGCAGCGTAAGGTTTTAAGTCTACCATTACCTTGTTGAATATAAATTTTACATGTACGACAGAAGGCTTGTTAAAAGTTATCAAAAGGTTTATTTTGGTACTATTTTGAGGTTATCTAAAACCATTTTTGATTTGACAGTTTTTACTACTATGATTTTATTGTAAGGACTCTTTGGAATCTTATTTTTCCACTCAATCTTATAGGTGCATTTGAAGATTCAGACATCATCCATGTCGATGACTCTGTGGATCCTGTAAGGGATTTAGAAATTATTAGTGCAGAGTTAAGGTTAAAGGTTTGTTCTTGAATTCTTATGTTCTTGCAATAGGTATTTGGAACTCTGATTTCTATAATACAATTCAAATAGTCTGCTTTTTCATTTGGAGTTGGAAGATTAAGTAACACATTTAATAAGCTTGAAAATGAAATTTGAATTAAAAAGATTAATACATGTAGACATGTATGTTCGTGCACTTGTTGTCTGCACGTGGCTTTGTTTGTCATCTCCTTATTCAATATATTTGAAGAAATTTAGCTATATACATTTTTGAAATTTAAATTGTGGCACCATCTAAAAGATTTCACTCGGTATACTATTTTTAGCTTGTTACACTTGTAATGCTGCTGTTGATTCATTATGAATTTCCTTTTCGCTTTGATAATATTTTTTATTCTACTTTTACTTCAACATTGAAGAACCTCTTTGTTTTTATAGTTTAATATTTTTTATTCATTATCTCCATCTCTTTGATTATCTTGAGACATGTTAAGGTTTTAATATTTTACTCTCTCTTTCTTTGTCTTGAAACATTCTAAGATTTTAAATAATTTACTATCTCTTTATCAGTCTTGAAACATTTTAAGGTTTTCTTGAAATATTTTGAGGTTTTTTTTATAATTTACTATGTCTTTGTCTCTCTTAAAACATTTTGAGGTTTTTAATAATTTACTATTTCTTTGGTTGTCTTGGAATGATTTACTATCTCTTTGTTTGTTTTGAAATATTTTGAGGTTTTAAATAATTTACTATATCTTTGTCTGTCTTGAAACATTTTGAGGTTTTATTGAAATATTTTGAGGCTTTAAATAATTTATTATCTCTTTATCTGTCTTGAAACATTTTGAGGTTTTATGGTCTTCGATATTGATATAAATTTAAAATCATCAGTTCAAATCCTGAAGACCATGACTTTGGTGATGGTCAAATGTCACTGTTAAAGACAAGCAGTCACCATATATAAGTCTATGTTTATCTAATTTATATTTTTTATTGTAATTTTTAAGGACTAGTTTAGCATAGTCAAGGATTCATTTAATCAGATTATCAGGTTTATTCTTTATGAGCTTATGCTATTGAGCTATATTTGTTTATGGGGTGGGCTATACAGATGCCAAAAAGTGATGTTGCTTGTTATATTACAGGTTAAGGCATGGCTTGCAGATGAAAAAGATGTTCGCCTTGGGGACTAGAAAGCAGCTGATATTGAGATATTGAATACTTTTCAATTGCTTAGTGCCAAGCCGGTTGTTTATTTGGTCGGTGTTCCTTTTATTTTACTTCTCAATTTCTTATTGTTATATTGTGTAATACCTTACCAATTTGTATGTTGTAGCTGCTTGTTCTGATAATGTTACTCGTGTAAAGGAAGTAGTTTCTTTCATCTTTCATTGTTTCCGGATTGTATTGAACCTGCAGGTTAACATGACCGAGAAAGATTACCAAAGGAAAAGAACAAGTTCTTACCAAAGATTCATGCTTGGTATATTCTTTTCCTCTGTGTGCGTGTGTGTATGTGTCTTGGAGATTGGGGTTTGCACAATGCCCTGAAAAACGTTGAGATGAAGGTCAAACTAACCTCTGTAATTTTATTTGTGTTTTGAGTTAACGCGTATTCACTTCTATCTGTTTTTGTCTTGAAAATCCATGCCCCTCAGCTTTATTCCAGTATTGGCTTTTACTAGGGCAGGGCTGAAGGAGAAAAGAGAAGCTAGAGATTACACAAAAAATTAGAGAGATTGGAATAAACAGAGAAAATTAATAGAAAATTAGAGACATTTGTTTTCTTATTGTGAGAATATTTTTAACATTATAACTTTTAACATTATTGTAAGAATATTTTGAATTATACTTCAGTTATCAATTTATATCATATATCTTTCATTGAATTTGAAGTATCATTTAGATTTATTGTTTTTGGTTGGATTTTATGCTACAGGAAGGGTTGTATATGGATGAAGATTAAATGTTACAAATCTACCAAAGTTAGTGGCGTTTTTTTATAAATGCCGCTAAAGAACGGTACTTTTAGCGGCGTTTGTCGGTACAGTGCCGCTAAAGGTCATGTTCTTTAATGGCGTTTGTGATAAAGCGCCGCTAAAACTCATGTTCTTTAGCGGCGTTTGTGGGTAAAGCGCCACTAAAGGTCATGTTCTATAGCAGTATTTTTTACATAGACGCCGCAAAATTTAGCGGCATTTTTTGCGGCGCTTAAAAACGCTGCTAAAAGCCTGTTTTGCTGCAATGTTTTCTGTCAAATCATCTGAAAATGCTTCTAACTGGAAGTGCTTTTCACCCAACGATTCAAAAAATGGCTACTTTTCCAACGACAATTTAATTAGTCGTTGCCCCCCAAACAGTCAATATTTTTTTACTATAAGCCCCCATTTTTTTTTTCCAATTCAATCTCAACTCTCTCTCACATTCTCAATTCTCTCTCAAATTCTTCTCAATACCCACCTAAATTCACTAATTTTTTTTTGCTCTCTCAATTTTATTTATTTTTTATTTAAATTATCTCAACATTTTCTTAAATTATTTTTTCTAATACAAATTAGTTGGGTTTTTTTCGAAATTATCAATGGCAAGTTCTCTAATCCGTCATGATAAGAACTGCATTTTCATCGATCAATTACAAATGGTAAAAATATTTATTATTATATTTTAATATTGTATAAATTTTATTTTTTTTGTTATATTTGAATTTAATATTTTGTATTTTTTTCCTTGAATAGGCGGAAGATCGAATTTTGCAATCCAACATTCGTAATCTACCCACTCCTTCATCACTCTTGATCGAATCGTACTTGAGAGAAGCTGGTTTTTCGCACGTGCTCTTGTAGGTATGGGTGTAAGTTGGACCCGACACTCGTAAGCGCATTGGTGGAAAGATGGAGACTCGAGACGCACACTTTCCATATTCTATGTGGTGAGTGTACTATCACTCTAGAGGACGTGTAATTATAGCTCAGGTTACTAGTGGATGGGTCCTTAGTGACTAGGAATGTTCATACCGATTGAAAAGCTATATGCGACGAACTATTAGGACTAGTTCCGGAGACAATTTTTGGAGGTTGAATAGAAATGGCTTGGTTAAGAAGAAATTTTGGTGAGCTTGATGAGAATTCAGTTGAAACCGAAAGAGAACACGCTCGGGATTATATCTTTATGATAATCAAGGGTATCCTAATGCCAAATAAGTCATGAAATCTCATCCATCTAAGGTGACTGCTGAAACTCGTCAACTTTATAGAAGCAGCAAACTCAGTTGGGGGTTCTTCGTGTTGACAACATTGTATTAGGAGATGTGTCAGGCGACGCAACCACGAAAAATTGAAATTGGTAGTTGCATGCTACTACTGCAGTCATAGGCGCAATATCGACTACCATTTTTACGTCCTGAAGCAAACTACCCTTACACGTTCCCACTCATAACAAGGTAAAATTCATTAGATAATCTATTTACCGTGATAAAATAATTTAAAGTCTAAACTATTCTGTTAACAAGTTATTTCAATATATGGAATCATGGGTCGAGTTACGCAAGACTACTGAAAGAGCTGTGAGATATACGGCTTCTGTTAGACCAACGATTTGAAGCGGAGGTAAGTATTTTTTTTAAATTTGAATTATTTTATTACGATATTTGATTTGAGATTTAATAGTGTATATATATAACTAATTATTATTTTAATATAATTTTGTATGGATGCCATACGAGGATCCGGCAATTCGGGAATGTATCCCGTCCGAATTCTTAGTGAATCCCAACATCTGGCACGTGAAGGTGTCATTGGTAGTGTACGTTACTATAGAGATGCATGAGTTGGATAGGGTGTTGCGGCAATTCGAGTTCAAGCAATCGATTCTAGTGGCACCTCAGGACCTCGATGATCTGCATCCTATCGACTTGGTAGGGAGGCCGGATGGGAATTGTATTAGATTCCACGCCGAATATATCAACATTTGGAGTAATTGGTATGAGTTTTTACCTTCTCGCGAGGCCATTTTCATTCCAGACTTAGCTTGCTATCTCGAGTACATGCCTTGGTTTAGGCTTGTTGGCAAGCCATACTTGCGAAGCGAAGAAGATGGGAGTGGAAAACCACATACGAGGAGGCCACAACGGTCGCTGACACATCCAAGGTCTAGTGAGGTGGGTCCATTGTTTGCATATACACAAGAGCCGACATCGATGCCCACACCACCCCCTGGTCAGTATACGTCATCCTATTCTGGTGCGTATGTGAACCCTATTATTTTCACACCAGCACGATATATTCCACCACATTTTTCTATTTCTCCACATTACACAATGATGCAATCGACATTTTCGCCAACGACAATGTCAACGACGACGTATAGGATGTCCATGTTTCGGCCACTGACTAAGAGTCCAATCATTATGTCACTGGTGTACGAAACACAATATAGTTATACCCCTACGCCAATGGTGACACAAACACCTCCGGGATTATGTTCTATTAAGATAGATCATCTTCCCAACCATCTATTCCTAGACTAGAGGATGCACGAGGGAAACTGAGAAGTAACTGATCGAAATCAACTATGGACAAAGGAGAAGAAAATGAGAGGCCTGTACCAAACCTGTACCAGAGGTTCAACCAAAAAGGAAACCGACTTGCAACCGTCAACCATCCCGATGTGGCACACATTCTAACACAAGATAATAGTTGATTTACTTTATTATTGTACTTATCATGTTAACATTTCAATAAATATCAAATGTGTTTATTGCATCGAGGTCAAACATACTTATTTTTTAAAATAAAAATCGTTTTTCATTAAATTTGACTTTTGTTATAATTTATTTATTTGTATTGTACGGCAAAAATGTGCTTTTGCAAAGTACAAGTTGATTGCAGTGAATAATTCAATAGATCTATTAATGAGGTGTTGTTCTTGTATCATCCTTTCGATGTAGACATGATGGCATTGTATGCCCTAGGTTCCTACACCACCCGCATTACCTCGATTGGTTTAACTTCTCCCAGATATCCATGTTGTCTTATATTCAAGTGGACATCAGTCGACCTTTTGGTTTGCGACACAATAATCTATCGACTAACAACTTGAATATAGCGCTTGATACAAGATTTACATTCATCTGGAACCAATGGGAATGCATTTCTCCACACGTTGTACATGTTTACCAGTTTGTAGACTTCGTCCACAAAACTCATTGGATCCAAACGTACACTGCGGTATGCTGCAATTGCATAGACGCATAGAAATCGAAGTGCGTCAAATATACCATAGTCACAGGTTCAGTTTCTAAGGTGTACAGGTACGATCCCCTGACAATCCTTTGGTTGGGTCTGTCAAACTCCGTTACCCGAAATCATAGGTCTTCACATGAGTGACACATTGGATGCATACAGTTCACTCATGTTATTGCCTTCTTAATTTCTTTCAGTACATCATCGCTCCAAACATGGTCGCCCTATAGCCTAACATAATTTTCCGCTTGCTTTGGAAAAATTTCAGCCAAATAGAAATATGTCTCTTTGACATTTAAGGTTACCGAAAAATGACGAGTTTCTTTCAAAACGAAATTGATGCATTCTGTCAGGTTTGTTGTCATGTGCCCATAATGTAGACCCTCGTCGTAGGATTGTGTCCACTGTTCAAAAGGTATGTTGTAGAGGTAGTCTGCCCCGTCATTATGTCTACTGTCATATCTCATTGTACGACGCGTCCCACCCACTATGCATCTTCTTCAATACCTTATACTTTGCAATCTACACTTTGCGGTATGAAGGTGTGTAATCGAACTGGCTATAAATCTTTACAATTAGAACTGACACTAAAATTCTCGACTCACTTTGACCATAGGTAGTATTATTTTCGCGATCATCTCCGAATCTAATTTCAGATGATCCCGTGAAATACCTGCAACAACACAAGTACGTTAAGATTAGCAATTCAGCTGTGTTGTACACTAAACCAGTATTAGTGCAACACCCGTGACAACACACATAAACAAAGTAGTATAGTTCTTTATCATCCACAACATTGTCTTCTTCTTAAAAAATGCCATGATTTTCCATTCAAATTTGTTGTCTCATATTGCGCACTTTGTCTTGAACTTGTCAGATCAGGATTTAACCACATGGAAGTTTACCCCGTTCTTGATGTTATATCACTTCACTGGGACGATAAAACCATCTTTAGTTGAGAACTCTTTCCTCACTTCTAAATCACCCGAATCTAAAAAAGAACTCGTGTGGCTCAACCTTATGTGTGGTAGTTCTACAAACTCCAACCCATCTTCTACCAATAGGTTTACATTATACATGTGAGTTAGATGTGAGTACGTCATGAACCGTGGATCTTCTTCAGCATCAACGCTAGGACCTTCACCATATGAACCTCAATCTTCTAGTTCAGTCGGAATCAATGCAATTTCTAAACCATCGACACCAAGCTCCCGGATTGAATCGTCATTAGGTTTAGTCCCTTTTTCATTCTTGACTCCACCAACATCTATCGTGTTAGGTGTCCCCTCGGCGATGGACGTTATAGGGAGTACGTCATCCCTTTTTGTATAGTTGTCAAAATGTCCAAAATCACCTGTTGATTGCCAACTGCTAGAAGTTGATGTCATTCCCCTATAAGTGTTCCCAACGTTGAACATCGGCTAACTAAATTTCAAATCAAAACCACTAATTGAGTGTCATGCAACGGTCTTACTACCAAACCCTGACTGTTCGGTGCTCTAGCTGTTGCAGTTAAAATCTAGGGCCAAAATAGTTGAGTGTCTTCCCATTGATGATTTTAAGGTATCATAATGAGAATTTTTTAACACACCGGTGAACCCACCACACAACTGTGTCGTTGGACTCTCGGTTTGTTCTTCCGTTTTGGCCTCTCTAACAGGAACATATGTCGACCTCCGAAGGCCTTTATCTGTTTTTGCAAACTCAGCATATAACTCGAGAAATGGTGATCCATTGCCAATATATGTTTGCACCATCGCCTCCAACCCCCTTACACATTTGATTTTGAAAGCGTCATATATGACGGGGTCGACCAAAGCACAAAACCAATACTTAAAAGATGATACTCTCATCTAGTTGGATCCGACAATTTTTTGCCTAATTCTTTTTCAAAGTTTTGGCAATTCAATATTCTGGTTAAAAGCCACCGCGTTATGTTCTCTGATAAAAAAACAACACCATTCTCGGTGTCATGCACTTCACCGTCATAGTAAATAATGATATTAATTCTTCCACTCATTTTTAGATCTGGATAACCTATTCCACATGTTCAAAACAAAAACATCATACAAAGAAATAATGTTGTAATTAAATATGAACAACAAAAATCAATGCTTACTTTAAACAAATAGGTTGCTCCAACTTATGCCTTATGTGCAAACTTCTTCTCTTCTAATCTTTTTATTGTTTTTCTTTGCTCGTAAATGCATTTTGCCACTCAATGCTGAATGAAGTTGGTTTTATAGACCGAAAATGACTTGTAGTTGGTTCAGAAAATTCCTTAGGCTTAATGGGGACTTGAAAATTGTAGAGAGAAAATACTCCAAGTAAGACGCACTGTCAGCAAAAGCACTGAAAGAACGTCTAGCTAGAAGCATTTTCAGTACCATGTTAGTTGAAAAAGCTTTTAGTTGGACGCACTTTCAGTGCTTCTGATGACAATGCATACTACTTAAAGCGTTTTCTCTCTATAAATTTCAACTCTAGCCTTATTCCAAGAAACCCATCATATATCTCGGGATATATTTTTTGAACCTCATAATTTGAAAATAATAGATAAGAGAATAAATAATTTACTGAAAAATTAGATCAAACTAAAATTAAGAAGGCGGAAAAAAATTAATAACTAATATTTCATCGCTGCCGAGTAGGCCGAGTTTCGATTATGATTCCAATTCAATTTTTTAATTCAAATATACGATTGGCGTAAATACAATGTTTTTAATTTTTTGAAATAAATTATTATTTAACATCTCCAAAATTAATACAAAATAAATAATTAAAAATATCAAAAGAATCCTTAAAACCCTACTTTTAAATACCCTAAAACCAATAACCTTAATTTTAAAATTAAAAAAATGACGCCGAAAATCATGGGAAAACGCTTCTATCTGGAAGTGTTTTTCAAAAATAGCCTATTCCGTAATTTTTCCTAAAATCAATTTATTCACGTAATTTTTTCTGATATTTATTGGTAAATTAGTCTTAATCATTAATTATTAGTTAGTTGGGATGATACTTTATCATTAATTATTAGTACTTAGATGGAACGATACTTAATCAATAATATCATCATTATTTTGAAAAGGTGTTATTATAATGTGATAAATCTCAATACTATATATGAATTTTGATTTGATATGTAGTTTCATAAATGAAATTTTGATTTGATTTAATTCTCATAAATTATTAATACGATTATTTATATAACATCATTTTCTGTTTATATATTGCATACTCATATAATTATATTGATCCAATATAAAATAAATTGATGTATTTTTCCGAATAAATGTATTTATTTCTTTAAATGTGTATAATTGAATCAAAACTAAAGCTTCATGTGTATAATTACACAATTAAAATTCATGCATCAAATTAAAGTATAGGGATTACAAAATTATTAGTAAGCAAAACTTCAAAAATTAAAAAATTCATAAAATTTTGTTTTTATAGAGAATTTTATAATTTTAGGAATTTTAAAGAAATTTATAGTATTTTTACTTAAAATTCAAAATTCCTTTAAATATGAAAATTTTGTAAAATGCAAAAAAAACCCTAAAATTTTCAAAAACACCATAAATTTCTTAAAATTTTCATGAAATTCTAAAATTTTCTAAAAACCTAAATTTCCAAACAAACAAATTTTTAAAATTTTTATTTCTTTGAAGTTTCGCATATACTTATAAGTTTTCTAAAAATGCTTTTATAATTTTCAAAAATAATATATATAAAATAAAAGACTAAATTACTAATTAATAGTTGTAATATATTGATAATTAAAAAAAAAAACATTTCATTACTTATCCAATACATAGAAAAATTGGTTAAAGGGACAAGTTAGCATTTCCTCTCAAAATTATTTTTGGGCCAAAAAGGGTAGCAAATAAAAAACAGCATCAGAATTCCAAATAGAATTAAAATGATTTCCCCTTGGAGTGAAAGTACAAAACAGCTACTATTTCATTTTCAAACATGTGTTTCATCATTGCAAATATAAATGAATGAAATCCACAATCCAGGATGTATCTCTAAATTCCAAATGAAATAGTGATTAAAATATCATAATTTAGAGGCAAATATGAAGGGGAGGGGCTTGGCCACCAAATTGATTTTGTTTTTAGTTTTCTCCCCCATTTAATCCTTTTAAATATGATGAAATTATAAATTAACACATAATAAATTTATATTTTAGTCTATGAAAAAGTTACAATTAAATTTCGACCCTGCAAAAAGAATTTTAAATTTGCTCCTCTCATAATTCATTCAATCTTATCATGAGTGGATGATTCAAGATTATCCCTTTTAGACATCGATTAATTTATTAAAATTTTGTCACGGTTAGATATGTCTCTAAAATTTTGAGCTTATATCTTCAAACACAAAGGAATTAATGTAAAAGCGAATATCAATTAACTTAAATACAAAAATTAATTAAAACTACTTGCCTATGAGTTGAAAAATTTAGTAAAAACTTTTAAGATCGGTAAAAGTATCACAAAGGTTTATATACTAAACGTTGGATTGCATTTTTGTCCTCTTTACTTAAAAAATGGATAAATCAATCCTTTTACATTAGGTTAAAGAGTGAATCAGTCATTCTGTTAAAAATTTCATACGTTTCTATTATAAAAAACTGGTCCTTATACGTTAGTACAAGATACACATGACATATCACGTGTAATTGTCTAGTTATCTACAGTCACATCAGTTTTTAACAAGAAAAATGAATATAATTTTTAATAAAAAAAACCAATTTGATCATTAACCCAACATATAAAGACTAATTTATTTATTTTTTAAAATAAAAAATAAAAAAAACAAAATGCAATCCGGACATATTTTTAGCCTCAAGAACCAATGGATCATAAACATTCTACATCAGTGTATAAAATGCGGGCCAGGCATAAGGAGATTCTATCTTTGCGCAAGAAGCAAGAACCAAAATGAATAATTGGTAGCTTTAGGACTTGGGAAACAGATTGAGGCAAAAAAAAAAAAAAAATCAAAGTCAAAAACTGAATGGTAGTAATTGGGCTATCCCCGACGTATTATAGAGTGGAGGCTTTTCCTTCTCTCACAACTGACGACGCATATTCTTCGATCAATCTTCGTCACGCCCCTCCCCATACTACTGAGATCTGTCTAAACATTCATTTCACAACATCCTTATTTATTTGATTATTTAATATGCTAAGTTTTGTGGGTTTTTTTTTTCTGGTCATATTATGAGAGAGATTATTCCAATTATGGATTTAGAATACATAAAAGTTAAGAAAGGAATGAGATTTATGAATAGAGGCTCAGTCTTTGGATAGTCTGGAGGTGTAATCGCTTAAAGCTTAAAGCTTAAAGCTTAAAGCTGACAGAGGTTTAAAATATTGTTTTTCAGTTTTTATGGGCCTAAATTTTCTTTTTGAACTTTTAAAAGTCAACAAAAAAATTTTATCAACTTCTAAGGAGCCCCCCCAAAAAAACTTTTTTTAGCTTTTAAGTACACAAATTTTTTTTACTAACTTTTAAGGGCTTTAATTTTTTTTTTAACTTTTAAGGAACCTAAAACTCTATTCTATTGTTTTATCTAGGACCCCGAAAACGTCAAGAAGACTTAATGAATATAGAGATAAAATTTTGAATACCATGCCAATTAATTTGAAATTTACACAATTTCATTATTAAAATAGTGACGTGATCAAGTAAACATACTATTGATTTTATAGAGAATTGAAAGTGATACTTCGTATTAGAGGTGATAATAAGTTGGGCTATCCGGCCTAGCTCGACGGTTCGCCCGAAAAATGGGAGGGTTCGGGTAAAAATATAGGCCCAAAATATGGGTTTGGACAAAAAAACGAGACCCGTTTAGAAAATGGGCCGGGACTCGGGTAAAACTTTTTTAGCCCGGGCCAGCCCGGCCCGAATTATATATTAAATATATATTTTTTATTTTTAATCAAACATACTTTTTAACTTATGAAATGTAAAAAAATAAATTTATTTTTAAAAATATATATTATAAGTTACAAAAAAAGTTATTAATCATTATATATGTATCAATATATATGTATAGAATTAGAATCAAAAAATTTAATTGATTCTAATTCTATTTAAATAAATATATATGTATTAATCAGTTAAAAATATTAGCTGACCAATAAATTTAATTTAGCTTACAATTTATAGTTTGTTATAAAATTAAATATGTTGATTGGTTAATATATAGATATTCTGGTTGGTTGATTATATTTTGCAAGTTTTTGATGTTATTTTGGTGTTGTAAAATTTAATATGAGTCGGGTCGGGTCGGGCTTAAAAATTTTCTTTCGAGCCGGGCTTGGACAAATTTTTAGGCCCATATTTCGGACAGGACCCAGGCCTAGAAAATGAACCTAAAATTTTGTCTAGGCCCAACCAAACCCGACCCGGCCCATGATCATCTCTACTTCGCATATTATAAAGCTCAAACTTTGATGCTTGTTAAGTTACTAATAAACACTCAATCATCTTAACTAATTATGTCGGATGAATTTTTATTATTTATTTAAGAACTTAACTTCGATCAAGATGTTTTAAAAGTTAAACTTTAGGCCCTTAATAATAATAATAATAATAATAATAATACTAATAATAATAATAATGATATACCGTATCATATTTTTTAGAGTGAATGAATAATATAATATATTAAGAAACATTAAGTTAGCTTTTATGATTATTTTAAGGGTATAAATTAAATTAAGATTTTCCTAAAAAGTATAATTTTAGGCATCAATAAAATAGTGTCATGTCATTAAATTTTAAAAATAACAAAATATTATTATACACTCATCTATATCTAATATTTTCTCCAACTTGATTTAACTTTAGTAAAGTTAAATTACTTAAAATAATTAATTTTTTAAATTAAATTTTAAACATTTTTTTCCATAAATTTATATTTTTTTATTTTTGTGCAACCAATTTAAAAAAATTAGTAAATTTTGTGCAATTTTTTCCTTGTCATTGACATATAATTTTGGTAATTATTTTACCCTAAACTCAGAACCTTGAACCTTGAAATTTGAACCCCGAACCCCAAGATTTAGGGCACGTTTGGTTCGCTGTATTGGATTAGAGGTGTATTGGATTAGAGGTGTAATGGAATAGAGGTGTAATGGAATAGATGTGTAATAGCAAATCAACTGTTTGGTTGAATGTAATGGAATAGAAGCGTAATAGTAATCTTGTGTTTGGTTGAATGGAATAGAGGTGTAATAGCATAATGAAAAAAACTAAAATGACTAGAATACCCTTAGCATAAATTTGTTTTGGTAAATGATTATTGTTATTGTTATTTAAATTTTAATAAGATTATTATTATCAATAATAAATAATTTAATCATATTTAAACATAATTATTATTAAATATATTATAATTAAAATATATAATTTAATAAATTTCTTAATAATTAATATTCTTATATGAATTTACTCAAATCATAATATATGATACTATAAAAGATAATTTAACATAATTATTAGACAACTGCCAGATAAATATTGGTCCAGGAAAGTTCCTCAAATTCCCCAATCACAAAACCATGTTACGGTTTAGGAACCAAAGATCAGCCCAATTTCAAAGAATAGTTGATCTGAAATTTAGCAATCATGGACGACTGAATGGATCTGAAATTTAGTCTAATTTAGTATATAGTTGATTTATAGTTACCTTTTAATAGGTGATATATAAACTTTAAATACCAGCATTTACAATCCTTTCCAATATTCTCAATTGCTGGAACCTCCTTTATATTGTCATGGTACATGCTTTCCTGGTTAAGTATGGTATCCATTGTTCTGCAACATTAGTAGATAATGTTCGATACAAAAAAACATGTTAAATAACATGTCACAAACTATATTAACATTAAAAAAAAAAGTGGGATCATTGTTACAACTATAACAAGGTCTTGATTTAAGTGAATCCGAGTATTGAACCGAGTTCTAAGAATCACAGATTCACAGGTGGGGTTTTTATGTCACTCTGTCTTGTCTTCTTCCAAATCACCATTAGAGGATGCTCCATTGCTGCCCTGCACCGTTCTAGTTTCCGGTGCAGTTCTAAAATCTTTTGAAGGTGTTGGAGAGGGTTTTATGAGTGTCAAATTAGTATCATCTTTGTCAAAATCTTCATTTGCTTCACCAGAGTAAGCATACCTATTAAGATCGGAATAACAAAACGGTGAACTATAAGAAACTGCAAAGACATTGAAATAAAATTCTCAAAGATCGACACTGAAACTAAAATATGCGGGAACATCAACCACAGTAAAAAACAGCCATACATCTTTAAATTCCGTAACACAGAGGAACTAGCTACAAATTAAACAAGTAATCAAGCCTACACAGACATCTCAAGTTGCCGAGTTTTACCTTTATTAACGATCAAGAAATATCTTAAACAATTGAGGGTGTGAGTATGAAGTTTTTTCTTCTTTCATTTTGAATGTCCATAAAACAGTTCATAAACAACCGTAGCAGAAAAGGAAAGGCAGAAAGAGAAGCTTAGGGCTCAATAAGTTAGATATTTACCGCGTAGAATTCTGAGAAGGAGCCCAAAGAACACAAATGACACATAGCAGAGAGAAAGATAAGATTTGCCAGAAGGCTGGGATGATCCAAGCATTCTGCCACTGCTCGTTGTAAACATCATTTGCCTTGAAGTAAATCTGAAAAGGCAGAGTTTCGCAGTTGTAAGGTGCAGCAGGTTTTTGATAATGATGCCATTTCTAAAATGCTATATTTTCATCACACTATATGTTGCAGTTTTTGATTACTCTACCCTATACTTCCCATCATAAAGATACCAGACTGCACTTAAATTGCTAGCATGTTCTTTGCTTTCTTCTACATTATATGCTGAAGTCTATTGATAAAGCAACCTAAAGAAAGCATCAAAGATAATGGACTTGATTTACCTCGTAGCAAATCCAACCGACAGAGACAATAACTACTACTGCCAATGCATTTGTGAACTTCCTGTATATATCCAGCTAAACCAAAGTTGAAATGATGGCTTTTGGCAAGTAGCAAAGTACCTTCTTGATCATTCTATTCCAGTTCAGAGACAGATAATCAAAGAAAAATCTTGGTTAGCCTTTGACCTTATATCATTAAATTTTAAAGAAGAAATGTGATCACATCAACAAGCTTATCTTAGTAGGCCACTTCATACATAATCAAATAGAAGCATAGAGAAGAGAAACAGAACCATCAATTAGTTATGCAGATCACATAAAGAATAAAATTGTTTTGTAATTTGTTCAAAAAATGAAATGATGAGACCTGAAGCCAATATTTCAAAAAAGATACTTAAACTAGTGAACATATTATGGTTGAAATGCGAAACTATAATGTCTTTTAATCTATGAACTGAAAGGTTAAATTTAAAAACTGTTTTAGCATGCTCACAAAAAGTTTTGTTTTCCAACACTAATAAAGAGAAGGCTCAATTCTCCATTAAAATTAATCAAATAACACAACTTAATCTTGGGGTATTTACAAAGAGACTACATATCACAAAATTCTCCTCTAATAAAATAAAGTTAAAAAGAAAGAAAAGTAGCAACCGAACTCGTTGTTTTTCTCCTTTTTTGCTTTACTTTATAACCAAATTTTGAGCTTAAAATCAGTACAAACCAATAAATATTTCACTGATTCCAAATTTCAGCACACAATTTAGGAATTTAACTTCAATGAGTAAACAACTACAATGTAATTTATCTCTTTTTATGCAACAGAACCTATTGTAAATCCAAAAAATGAAAACCCAGATTTCCAAAACCACAAGTTTTTATCGCCCCAACATCCCCCATCTCAAAAGTTTCCAGCTCAAAAGCAGTTATTCCAAATTACAAAGCTAAAACAACTACAAAAGCACTACAAAACTAAGTGCATGACTTGCAGACATTAACCAATTATGCCAAGGCACACAATCTAGCATTCAATTGCCAAAATCAGTTCTGATTGAAATGAAAATACAAGCTTAAATCAACTACAAATATAGTAATGAGAACTATTCAACAATAAACGAATAAAACAAATAGAAGAAAATTAGAAAGAGAGCGAGAGGATATACCCAGTTCTCTGTTCAAGGATAGCTGGAAATTGCATCTTCAAGTAAGTGCAGGTGCAGATTCCCAATAGCACTACCGTTAAGAATGAATGGAAATTGAAGAGTGCCGACTGAAAGAGCACATCAGAAAATTAATTGAACATATAAATAAAAATGAAAAAAGAAAAGCTTACGAATCCATGACGATGGCGATCAATCACAACCTAAAATTTTATGGGATTCTTTTCCCAATATTTTCTATTTAGGATATGAATGAAGCAACAGGGAAGAAGAAGTAATTTAGCTGAGCGGGGGGATGAACTAAAATGCCGATGGAAGAAGAAGCAGAAATCTATGAGGGCAGAAAAAGGAAACGAAAATAATAAATGGGTAAGGATTCTCTAATCGGTGCTGAATGGGAGGAATACCTATTACGGGAGCGGGTGTATTAGGTAAGGAACAGATTTGGAACGTAATGGCAATACAACTAACCAAACAACATATTGAAGGGGATTAAGTGGGGCCCACCGATTAGGGTATTAACCAAACATGGTGTTAGGGTTTGGGATTTAAAATTTAAGGTTTGAGTTTGGGTTTGGGGTTTGAGGTTCAAGTTTATGGTTCAAGGATTTGAGGTTTATGGGTTGAGTTTAAGGTTTAAGGGTTTCGGGTTATGGGTTATGAGCTCGGAGTTTAGGATTTGAGTTTAATGAATTGAGGTTATGATATTGGGGTTCATGTTTAGGGTTTGGTGTTCTATATGTTGGGTTTAGGGTTTGAGATTCTAGATATAGGATTTAGTGTATAAAAATTATCAAAATCATGTGTCATTGGCATGGAAAAATTGTTGAAATGTCATTAAATAATTAGAAAGGGGCCATGAATAATATAGTGGGAAGGGTCCATAAAATATTTTCTCTATAGATGAGTGTATGATAATAATTTCATGTATTTAAAATTTGATGATGTGCCTAAAACCTTAATTTTATGATCATCCTTATGCAAGTTATTCCCATTTTTAACTCTAACAAACAAAGAAATAAAAGCAAATAGTCAAAAATTTGTCAACTCTCGAAATATGTAAGTCCCATAATCAAGTTTTGTATAAGATTTAATAAAATTAATTAATTTTTTATAAAATTTTAAAACCTTAAACTTTAAATTCTAAAACCCTAATCAAATTATAAACACTAAATTCTAAACCCTAAATATGAAACACTAAATTTTACTCAACTATTTTTGGATAATGAAAATTTAGTTAACTTTAAACCTTAAGGTTAAAACATTAGAGAATTTATTGTTAGAAAGTGCATTATATTAATTAGAATTTCTTTTAAAATATATAATATGGTATGTTATTTTTAGGTGCTTAAAAAATATTATTTTTAAGATAATTTTAATTTATATTATGGGTTTACTTACTTAGTGTCACCCTTTAACTAGGTCTTAACTCAGTCGAGCAATTATCAAAAACCTTTATTTTATCTATACTATGGTTATGGGGTTTATTGAATTGATGTCGTCCTTCAATTGGGTCTCAATTCTGAATTGAACAATTACTGAAAACCATTCCTTTTCATGTGTACTATATCTAAGGGGTTTATTGAGTTGGTGTCACCCTTTAATTGGATCCAATTCAATTGAACAATTATCGAAAACCATTCATTTTATAAAATAATAAATATTATCGTGAGAATATTTTTGTTATTTTGAAAAAATTTTTAAAAATATAATTGATAGGATTTGAACCCAAAATCCCATAATTATCAGTGTTTTTACTATGTCTTCTTAAAACAATTTTTTTTATAAATATGTTTATTATATAAATTTTTTTCATATGAGTAGGAATGACAATGGAGAGGAGCGGGGACGAATATTGTCAAATCCATCACTGCTCCACAGTTGGCACGGTCTGCTCTATCACTCGCCCCACTCCACTATGGATGTATAATCTTGAAAACTACTACCACCTTCATGGATATTGGATACATTCATCCCCGCTCTATCTTGCTCCGCTTCAATTTAAATTTGTTATTTATCTTTAATATTTTAAAGTCAAGCAAATATTTAAACATAAATTTTCAAAAAAATTATTTTAACATAAAATATATGAATTTTTTTATATTATGTTATTACATTTTTACCTTTTTAATAGTTCATATATACAAAGATAAAATGGTAATTTTATATAGTGGAATAGGTTGGAGTGGGGCAATCAATTATCATAATTGCTCCAAACCTGCTATCTAAAAGAAAAAGTCCATCCCGCCTCGCTCCACATGCGGGCCAGTTCGAAATTCATTGGGCGGTTCTGGTTTTGCCATCCCAACGTATAAGTATAATTTTAAAACAATTTATTTAGTGAACAAGTAATCTTATATAGGCAAAATGACTTATTTGACCCTCAAACTCTAAAAAAAATCATTTTAATCTTCTATTTAATTTTTCGTCTCTTTTAACCATTAAATTTGTATTGTTTGTCAAATCAGCCCAAAATAGATGAAAAAGTTAACATCTGTTAACTTTTTTGACATAGTATCCACGTATATACTACTTAGCAATTACTTAAATTTTAAAAATTAAATTTTTTATAATTTTATAATTTTTAAATAATGTTAACAATTTTATATTTTTTGAATTTTAAATATTAAAAATTAATTAATTGTTGACATGACATCCACATGATAATCTACATGTGTTTCACGTTAGTAACATTAACAAAAGTTAATCTCTTCATCTATTTTAGAATAATTTTTTATCTATTTTAAAATAATTTGATAAATAATATAAGATCAAAGGCTGAACATAAAAATTTAAATAAAAGATTAAAATATATTTTTAATAAAATTGGAGGACAAAATAAAGCATTATCCCTTTAATATATAAGACAGCAAGGAGCTTAGAGATTAACACCCCACGTTGTGAGTCACGTGAATGGTTCCAAATCATTGTGCTGTCCAAAACACGACCAGACAAGAAGTTGGAAAAGAACTTTGTGCGTCAAATTTTGATAAAACAAGGAAAGCCGGGACACGTTGATTAATGCACTTTCCGTTGTAATTATGCCCCTCTTTTTTCTTTTTTCTCCAAGATAAAAGCTCTTAATAACTTCAGGATCTACCACTTTGTTGTCTTAATGCAAAACTTGTGTCCACCACCCGTACCTGTCCAACTCCTGTCCGTTTGGAGTAAATAATAAATACCCCTTTATTCATTTGTTTTATAAATTCTTCCCCATTCATCCCGTGTTTTTACACAGTATATAACAATAATCCTCCTCATTTTACAGTTTACCCAGAAGAGATGAATCATCCACCTGTACTAAAAATGGAATGCTTGGTTCCAATCATCAACACTCTGAAATGGACATTAGCATTCACTCATCCCTCGTAATAATAATGCAGGTTATCTAAGTTGCAAAATGAAAAAAAGAAGAAGAAAAAGCATCCTAAACTCTAAAATATGTTTTTTCCCTATTACACGTGAAATCGATTGTATTTTTGATAGTGGGAAGAGAAAAGGAATAATATATGAAATTAAAGAGCACTTGGTAGATAAGCCTGTGTTGTTGTTAATTGTAAGCAGTGCTGTGGAACCTTTTAATGGTACAAAGATTAAGGATTCGAAGGAGGATATGGTTGTTGGTGCACCTTGGAGTCTTGAATTGGCCAAGTGCTGCTCCATTCCCTATGAAATAATCCAAAACCTTGTTGAAAGTCCCTGTTTCCACAATGCAAAGCTCTAAAGGTCCAATGGAGTTGGTTCTCCTGGACACAACATAGCCGTGATCCACAAAAGAAGCATCCATTACGCCACAGCACTCACCTAGCACCCTCTCCTCCACTTCCCCTTTTATTTCCCAGTAAATCATGTAGTGCCCTGGTTGATGCATCACCTCCGCATGGCTCGTGAAATCAACCAGCTCCCCTCCATACTTGCTTAGCACCTCTGACCCTCTTTCTACCGCCAGCTGAAGGTCATTTTCTGTGTTCTTGTCTATGTTAACCGTTAATATTAGCTCCCTCCTGAATATGAAATTTAATTTCGGGGTCCCATTGTGAAATCCAGCCACTTCCACCACATCTCCTAGCCGATATCTGTAAAGCCCTGACAAGAATTACATACAAGTGAAACAAGTTATCTAATCATCCATCCAACCATCTTCAAAAGAAAGAAACTTAAGCAAAGTGCAGTCGGACATGGATGTAACAGTCATGTTAGACCATCTCATAATTAAATTAGTGAAAGAAACATGAGCATATATAATATACCAGTAAAAGTTGTAAGGACAAGCTCATATTCTTGTCCAAGCTTGACTTGGGAGAGTGGGACTGGTTCATCTTCTATGTAACCAACTGTGCTGGAAGTCAAATCTTGCTTCTTTTTGTAGAGGGGTATAAACTCGAAATAAGAAAAAGTAGGGATTACAGCAAAAGTGGCATCCTCAGGCGGCAAACAAGGATCCAAGTTCACCCCAATCCAACCCTCGGTTGACCCGTAGTCAGCACTCACTAGCGGTAACGAGACAGCATAGTGCCTAAGCTTCTTCAAGTAGGGTTGCATTGAGCCGGTCATGATAGAGTACACATACTTTGCATTCGGCCACAGCCTGGGAACGATGCCATACCAGTTGGAAGCTTTGGAGTCCCTGCAAATGGCTTCAATCTGTGATGCCAAACATGGGTTTGGAGAAATTATATCCAACACGGCTTTTCGCATCCTGGGCAGTGTTATCCTTGAGCTCAGTGTGCCGTCCTTGATATCACTGCATATTTCTTCCCATTGCTCTTCAAAAGAGGCAAAGGCTTGGACTATGCTGTAAGCGAAGGTTGAGGCGATTAACTCGACCTCATCCCAAAACAAGAGGCCGAGTAATAGATGGCAATAAGTAGATTGTTTATAATCTCCCCCGAAAATCACTTCCTGTGGGCTGCAAGTGAATGACTTGGTCTTCTCCTGTTTGATGTTGAATTCTTCACTAGCATAATAGTGGGTGGTTGCTGTTCCCGCTGTTAATCCTCCCTTTGTTTTTAACCGTTTACTGCTGTATATGAACTCCAAGATTCTTCCACCTTCTCTTATTGGATAAACCCTTTAAAAAATACAAAAAAGGATGGGGATAATGGGATCAGCACGCATTGCAAAACAAATTAAGAAAAGCAACTTATACATTTATATCTGAGTATGGGATGGATAACCTTGATCTGTAAGCTGCTGCCAACCTATATATCTGCAAGGTGGTCTGGGAGCTATGGCGAGTAAAGGGTAAAAGCTTCTGTCTCCCTTCTGTGGTACCGGAGCTACAAACAAATTGCAGATAAGCCGTAATAAAAACGTTATGAGAGACGGATCGAAGGCAAGAGTCTCATCTAAAAGATGGCTTTTTGGGACAGTGAAGACCAGAAACATAAAGGAATAAAGAAAAAGAGAAAAGGAGTATTGAAAAAGAAGTTACCTTAGAGAGAGAGTAGTAATAGTTTGTTGGGTGAGAATAGGAGCAGTGTCTCCATCTGCAATTCGTTGAATAAAAGGCTCAAAATCTGCATGGGAGGCTAGAGGAACTAAAGAGGCGTAAAGAGATTCCAATGCACAAGCATCCATGTCTTGGATCTTCATGTCCCCAAACCATTTTTTCAGGTACTCCACACCATAGTTGAGATGAAGAATCTGGCCAAGTGTCTCCGTCTGGACCATGGCGGCGTTCTTCGATACACTATCGAACCAACTGATAATTTCGTACTGGTAGTCACCATCGGCATTGCCATTACTGTTCACAACTTGAGCTGCTTCCATCAAGCGCTGTAAAAGCAACAGAGGAGCCTAAAACAAAAACCAAAGAAATGAGGAATACGTGAGCATATATATTGGTGTAGCAGGTTGTGGTTTTTTGGGTGTGTGCGTCTCAGAATCAGAAATACACAAAAGGAAAGGAGGGAGCCCACGGTTGAAAATCTCGCATTCATGCCTGTGGCCTAATTATAATAGCTAAGGTCATTGTCCCTTAATGAAAGGCTCAACAAACCTCCATTTGTTTGCAGAAGTTCCATCATGGAATTTGTACGATGGGTTGTCGACCACAAGTGATGGAGTTTATCATTTCAGATAGAGATTCTCCTGGATTTGGAGTAAAATATGGCAGGGACCAAACCCAATCATAGTTTCCCTCCATGTTCATAATTAAGCCATCAATTGAAAGTGTGATAAAGTTTCTTCCCCATTTGTGGTTATGCTATATGTATGTGTCGAAACTATTTTTTTATTTTTTGAAAAAAAATTAAAATTAGTTGTCGATGAAAATTTAGAGTCGCCACCAATCTTTTATTAATGTGTAATTGGGTAATCTAAAAAAACGATTTTGGTCTACGAGTTTCAGAAAAATGGATTCGGGAGTCAGTTACGTTCGAGGAAGGATTAGCACCCTCTTATCGCCCAAAAATTGGTACCAAATTGTTTAATTAATGTCTTAACGTCGAGAGTTAAAAATATGATCTTTAGTAGAAACTTTAGAAATGCATTACTTATTTAGACTTTTCTCATTTCGGAAAAAAAATATCACACCCAATGCGTTAGGGCACGATATTCTACTTCTCCAAAAATGAGTTTGTCCAAAATACTCGTGTAATAAAATTTAAGAGAATATTAATTTGTTTAAAATTTATAAGAAAATCGCGGCCCAATACGTTAGGGCACAATTTCTCAAAATTCTAAGCATTGAATATTTCCTTTAGTGTTTTTTTAGAAAAATCTTTATCTCGAGAAATCAGCGCGTCACATCCAATGCGTTAGGACACCACATGTTGAATTCCCGATGATAAGCTTTATTTTGTTTGATTAAAGAGCAATTCTCGATTGTTAGATTTTACGAAGAAAATTGGAACCCAATACGTTAGGGCTCAATTTTCCTGAAAATCCTAAATACGAGTATTATCTCTATTTTGAAAATTTTCTATTTTTAAATTCAAGTAAAAAATGATGTAATGTTATATTGTATGTATAAATGTTGCATTAATAAATACCACAATTGTATAGAAATAATATAAATAGTAAATAAAAGAAATTAATATAAACAATAAGACAATGACATACGAAATATTAAATAAAAAAACACTTTTAAAATACAAATGAAAGCATAAATCAATAAACAAATGAAGGCAATAAGCAAGAATATAAAGAATAAAAGGTACATATCACATACATTAAAATTATGAAGAATGAAAGGCATACATATGAATTTACATATAAAATTTATAGAATTTATATAACGAAATATATAATGTATTTATGAAAAAAGAAAATATAAAAAATATAAAAATTATAGAGTGTATGTTTAAAAAATATATATGCATTTGAGCATTTTTAAAAGAATAAATATATACACATATATATAATTATAAAAAATATGCGTTAAAAGAAATAAATATATACATGTACATATATACCAATATATAAAAAATTAAATAATAATATTAAAATAAAAAAATATGCGCATTCATATATAAAAAATGAATATGTACAAAAAAATAAAATACATATATATATACATTAAAATAATTACATATGAAAATTATAAATATAAAATAATAATTACATTATTAATTAATTAATTTAAAGAGAAATATAAAAAGGGACTAAATTGAATCGCTGGTGAAAAATCTGGGGCAAATCTGTGAATAAGTAAAGTCACAAGGACTAAATTGAACGCGCGCATAATCATGGAGGAACTGGAAGGGCAATTTTTCCTTCTCCTCTAAACGGCGTCGTTTATCAGGATGAAATTGAAATTGAAAATAAATAAAAGGGGTAAATAAAAAATGAAGAAAACTTAATTGAAAATATATTAAAAGGCGGAGGGGCCAAAAGTGCAATTTTCCCCTCCGCTCAAAAATGCGCGGACCCTAGGGCTGGGTCGGGTTGGGCTTGGGTCAACCCGGGCCTTAAACGGCGCCGTTTTCGATTGGCTATATAAGTCAAAATTCCTTGCAAAAAATCATTTTTCATTACCTTTTTTAAAAAACAAAAAAAAACTCTCTTCCCCTCTCTCTCAGCCCTCAGGTCCGGCCAGGGTCCGGTCATCGGCCGCCGATCTCCGACGCTGGCATCGCCGTCTGCGGTGGCCGGAAGAGGGGAAAAAACCCTAATCGGTCTCTTCGACCATTTTAAACCCAAATCTGGGTTTGAAGCCCCGAAAAGCCAACAAAAAACGTGAAAAAAAATCACGAAACCTTTCGGTTTCCGGTCACCGGTCCTTGGGGGTGGCTCCCTCAATCACGTCGGCGTCACTTCAGAACCAAAAAAAAAGGTTGTTTCTTTCTCTTATTTATTCTTCTATTATTTGTTTGTAAAAAAAAAATATAACGGTAAAAAAAATAAGTAAAAATTGCAAGTATCAACCTTTGATCGACTTTGCTCTCTGTTTTTGCGACAATAATATCCTTCTTTTTTATTGATCTGCCCATCGGTCCTATGTTACAGTGCATTGAGATTGCTTTTATAGCAAGCAATCGTGACAAAAAAGAAAAAGAAAGAAATCTTCTTAGTATCTGCTTGACAAGATCTCTTTTTTCTTGTCATATCTGCTTTGTTTCCTTTCTCGATGTGCAGGTACGATCGGGTCTTGGCTGCGTGAGGAGCTAGGTGGCTGTGGCGCTTGAAGATTTTGTTAGAAACTCTAGAGTTTCTGACTATTGTTTTGGACCTGGTTAGTTCGGGCCTCTGTTTGGTTTGGGTCACTGTTTTGAATTGGGCTATGAAGGCCGATTGTAATTTAGGCCTTTTACCCGGGCCGAAATCGGGTATTACACTATATGTATGTATTACTTCCATTTTCCAAGATGATGTTTTTCTTTTTTTTTTTTTACATTTCCATGATACCGGAGATTCTGCTTTTCTTTTGCTTCATTATCTTTCCCTGTTCTAAATTAAAGGTTTAAAAGGGATAGTCGTAAATATTAATATTTTTTCCCCCTAAACCCTGCTGCTTGGATTTATATCGTCCAATTCTAAAATCATTTATTCTTTTGTTCTTCAAAGTTTCGGCTCTGCCCTTATTTAACAAATTTCCTCAAACTAAACGTTTAAAATTTCTTCAACATGCTATTTTGAAGTACATGTCACCGACGCCTTCTTATTGCACAACGCGGTCGAAATTAAAGACACTATTCTCCATGCGAAAAATGAGATGGTTTAAGATAGATCCGAAAAAGAAGTTTGGTTTAGAAAATGGATTAAATTTTTGAATAAATTTGAGTTTTTAATAGAAAAATCTTTTGCTATTTTTGTTGTTGTTTTTCTATATTTTACTGTTATTTTCTCACTTTTTGCTATTGTTTTGCTATCCTTTAGTATTATGTTGTTATTATTTTATTGTTAATGTTTACATATTGTATAATATTTATTTTATTGTTAATTTTGTTATTAGTTTAGAAATATTTGCTTGTTAAGAGGTATTTATTTAAATGTTATTTAAGTATAAAGATTTTTAGTGTATTTAATGTATTATATTTTAAATTTTTTATATAAAGAAAATAATACAAGTTGGGTCGAGCTTAAATTTTAATATTTTTATTTAGATCAAGATAATAAAAAAGTTTAGACTAATTTTCTGAGAACCGAATCCAAACTAAACAATCAAACTTAAAATTTCATTACGACTCAATTCAAATCCGATTCCATCCACTAACAACTCTATACCACGTTGAAGCTCAACGAGGTTGAACATTAATTGGTGTTTTGATTTGTAAATTGGTGGAATGAAATTTAAAAGAGGCAAAAAGGAATCAGTGAGACTGTAAAGTGGTAAATTTTTCTTTTTCATAAAAAGCTTACAATAATCCGATATTATCCTAATCATAATGATCTTCAATAAGCCAGTAATAGAAGTTAAAGAAAAAAAAAACTCAAATTTGAAGTTCTGGTACTACACGAAACCTCCCTATCCATGGCCGCTCTCAACAGTATCGCCTGCCGTAAACGCATCGTTAAATCCCAGAGTTTCCCCGATTTCTCTCCAACCACTCGTCTCTCTCACAAAACCAGCTCAAACCTGTTAAAGCTCAACCCCAAAAACAGAAGAAATTGGGTCATTCAATCAGTCACAGAGGACAAAGAATTGGCTCCAAAGAAGAACAGTCATTCCCATGAACCTAAGAAGCTTTTGTTCCCAAATGGCTCCAAAACTTTGGAGGCTTCTTCTTCAGAGGTTGGAGGTGGTCACGGTGATGGTGGTGATGGCCATGATGATGTCGAGAAGTTGAGTAGTAGAGCAATCAATGCCTCTATTGTTCTTGGATTTGGCACGCTTGCTGTATCCAAGTTGCTTACAATTGATCATGATTACTGGCATGTAAGTTATCTCCTAGGTTTTTCATTTTTTTTTTTTTGCATTTTAATTTTATTTCCTGTTTTACTTAGAGTTGAATAATGATTCTTTTCAAAAGAGCTTTCTTTTGGTATGCTCTTGTCTTGAGAAGGGTATTTTCGCTTGGTAGTAGTTTTCCTTGGTTTCACTTCTCTCTCTGCTAGAGTTGGTTAATCTCTTTCGTTCGTCATTTTATGATTTTAATCTTAAAAATTGTTGAGGTGTTTATAACTTTCTAAACTAACCATGAAATCTGAAACTTTGCTTGTAAAAAAAAGGGGGTTCTTCATTTATGATTTGTGCTTTCCTGGAAATTTGAGGTTTTATGCAGATTAGCTTTCAAAAACCAAGTGAAAGCTGGAGCCCTCAAAATAAAATGAAGTGAAAATCTAAGTGCTATAATATTGTTTTTTTTCCTGTCTCAGTATTTATTTGATTCTCATGAATGATTAACAGGGATGGACACTTTATGAGGTACTCCGATATGTTCCACAACATAATTGGATTGCATACGAACAAGCTCTTAAAGCCAACCCAGTGATAGCCAAAATGGCAATAAGTGGGATAGTCTATTCAATAGGAGATTGGATTGCACAAGTAGTTTCTCTCTCTTCTCCACTCTATTAATCCTTTAAACTTAAACATATATTGCATTCGGCTCATATTGTATAGCCTGTGTGTAGTGTTATGAAGGAAAGCCTCTTTTCGACTTTGACCGGACACGCATGTTCAGATCGGGCCTTGTTGGATTTACTCTTCATGGATCCCTTTCTCATTATTATTACCAGTTTTGTGAGGTAATACTTGTGGTTCATAGTTTATATGTTTTGCTGCTTTGAGTCAATTTTATCCCATGGAGCACTGAAACACTTTGAGTTCCAGGCTCTGTTTCCTTCCGATGACTGGTGGGTGGTTCCAGCAAAAGTTATCTTTGATCAAACAGTTTGGGCTGCAATCTGGAACAGTATATATTATGTAGTTTTGGGGTTCTTGCGTTTTGAATCCTCGGCTAATATCTATAAAGAACTGAAGGCAACATTTTGGCCTATGCTGACTGTAAGAAGCTTTTCTTCTGTTTCTTTTGATGCATATTTTGGGTGTCAATGGTTGTGGTATGCATTGCAAACGATGTAGTCTACTCTACCCATGATTTTTGATAGACTGGAATTCTATTTCATGCTTTATTTGTTAGAGCAGGATTTATCATATATGCTCCTTTTTCTTTTACATTAATCACTGTCAATGTAAAATGTCTACCTCTTCTCCATGATGTATTGGAGGATTCAAGCTTTGTTTAACAGGTGTACCTTAAAATCGGCTTAGAAAAAATGCTGTGTGGAGAAAGAGAAATCTGTATATTTTAATTTAGTTCTATATAACTGACCTCAAGCTAAATCATAGCTAACTGTGAAACCATGCCTATGCTGAGAACTGTTTTGATTGATTTCTGCTGATATGGTGAATGGAATAATTGTGTATTTCTCTTTTATAATCTCCATGGTTATTTTTGGTGAAATCTCTATGGCTTTTTGGTGGTAATGAAAAATCACAAAGGAAAATGCATTTGGTGAAACATTTCACCAACATTGGCACACTCCGAAAATTTATTATGCTGTTAGCAACCGGAGTTGCTCTGTCAAATCTACCCTGGGTTTCAAATATTGGAAATTTGACTGTTATGTTTGTTCTGTACTTGAGTTTGATGAATGTGCAGTTAACATCTTTTTTATTTGTATCTCATGCTAAACATGATTTATTACTAATAAATTACACTCACTTCACAGGCAGGTTGGAAGCTTTGGCCATTTGCTCATGTGATTACGTATGGTGTCATACCTATTGAACAAAGGCTCCTTTGGGTTGATTGTGTGGAGCTTATCTGGGTAACAATATTGTCAACGTATGTATCTCTGCCATCTTGTCTAATATGTGAAGACATATGCCACTGTTCCTGCAGCACATTCTTTGTATATCATTTAGTTGCTACAACCATATAATCATTTACTAGGTGTTGTGTGTACTTTTCACTATATTTTCTGTATTCGTCTCGTCTCCTGCATTCTTAACAACCAAATTGCAGGACCAGGATTATATGCTATTAAGGCCTCTTACTTTTTATCCTTTTCTCATTAATCCCTGTATGATTGTTGGCCATTTTTCTCTCTAGTTGGTCTATCTTTTTGACAAATCTTCACACATGATACAACTACATATTCACTTGTCATATAAACTGATACAAATTCCATGGTAATATGTTTTGAATAGCGTGCAACAGAATTTAATCGTTTTTCTGTTTCTTTCCGTGCTTGTTATATTTGTTTCGATTGGAATTTCTTTCTAACGCGGGCTGGTGTTTTCATCTTGAAGTTATTCTAATGAGAAATCAGAAGCACGTATAACTGAGCCAACGATGGATGCAGACTCGAATTCATCAAACAATCCTCCTGAGGTAGAGCTAGAAGAATGTTTTGCATCCTTTGGCATATATTTTGAATGATAAATGAAGTTTACATAGTATAATTGATTTATGGTACTGAAGTTCATCTCTAGGCATTCACTTCCTTTTCATGTTGTACTAATGCATTTCTATCTTCAATTATATTTGTCAGGAATAATAAACGAATCGATATCTCAGTTGTAAAGAGAGATGAGAAACATCATTTAGGCGACTTGGAGGATTACTTGTAGTGACTGGTGAAAGAGTAAAGTTCCCTACCAAGGAATTTCACCCCATATACAACTTTTATACTTTTTTCCTACATTAGTCTTTCAGGTAAAGCAGCAAAGGAGTGGGGATATAATTTGTATCAAGAGAAGTGTAATAATATGGACATAGCAACATTCCATCCTTACCCTTGTATGATATATACTGATGTATTCAGTGGAAGAAAGTGACGGTTACATACCACTGATGGGTGTCGAATCCACCAATATAAACCTACGCCTTAATTTGTAAATTATGCAGTATATGGAGTAGGATCGATCCCTCAGAGACTGGTTTACTGTAAATTGTTGCTCGCTTGACCAGATTTATGTCGGGGCAGTTGTCGTGCCCAAGACGTTCGGGGGGATAAAAATTTGAACACCTGAAATAAACAGAAAAATAACGTCAAAAGTAATAGTTGAAAATAAAATAATAAAAATCGTGAAATAAATATTAAGAAAAATTAAGTAGAATGAGCTCAGCTTTAGACACGAATTTTTCTTGTCTTTGAACCGATCCTCGAAATTGGATGAACTCCTCTTTTCCAATAAGCTAGTTATAGCTACCAAGGACGCCTCGGACACCAACTCTTCCTTGTGTAAATTAGTTATGGAACGTCCAATAACTAATTCTTACCGATTGAACAACCACGAAACGTTCGTGATTTAGAACTCCGGCAGCTTTGCGTTCTAGAAGAGCCTAGCTCGAACCAATGCCCTCAACCGCGTGGGAAATTTAAATCCAGTTACTACTTCCCTTGACGGAACCAAACAAAAATCTTCACTTGGCACGCCAATGTGTTCACAGAAAATCGATTAGAAACGTTCCTTTCGGAATTCCAACTGTACGTCTAACCACACTAAATCAAACGACGTCTTTTTTGACTTAGTGTTGATCTGACTTTATGAGTTGACAAAATTATACTCTTAATTTGGAGAAGTAATAAGTATTGGAATTTTAGGAGTTAAATGGCTCGGGTTCGTAACTCACGGGTTTTGACGAGACTAATTTCGGCCTAAAGCTGAAAATGGGTTTAGTTGGCTAAGGTTTGGGGCATGTTGGTGTTCGATAAATTAAATAAGGTAGAAATGGTGAAAAGATGGGTGAAGTGATTGAGTATGGGGGTTGGAATATATTAAAGTGGGGTGGTTGACTATTTAGAAAAAAAATTGAAAAAGGAATTGCAAATGACTTGATTTGGTGATTAGCTACTGGAAATTAAAAATTGAAGGAAATGAAACTAAAGAAACAACAATGCTACGTGAGAAAAGAGAGAATGTATTGAAAGACAAAAGATAAATGTTTTTGACTGATGAATTAATGAACAATACAAGCTTTATTTATACTAGGGAGTTTACTAAATTAGGAGCCAACTAGTCATAGGAAATTAAGGAAAAATATCCCATAATAAAATAAATCCCAAAATAATCTCCCCCACTAAGTTAACACAATTTTCAGCTAATTAATATTGGAAAAATTCTACTTTGGCCCTCTTTCTTTGCTTTTTTCCTCAATTTGCCCCAATTATTTCATTTTTCTTCTATTTAGCCCCAAATTATATTCCTGCACAAAATTCAATAAATATGGAAAAATTAGTGGTGCATTCTCATAAATTAACCAAATTAATTACATAAAATATGTAACTTTAGCATTTAATCAAATCCCCCCTACTTAGCTTATGCTAGTCCTCGAGCATTTTGTATGTATCTGCAAAAGGAAAAATTTTCTCCAAAATAGGACTTGACCCCCATGATTTGCACAATTCAACAATTTAATCCTTGCACATTAACATCTCAAATAACCTAGCCTAAGAAGTAAGTAAATATATTTCAGAATTTATTAGAGTTTGATAGACTTACCTTCATTTTATTATTTTATTTATTTATTTTTGTACTTAGGACATTTTTGAATTTTTTGACACGAGACATAATGACAACCCAAACACCATGTTCCGGTTACTCAATTCGGACGTCTCTAAGCGGGTTATTTCGCCCTACTCATGATAACTTGTTAGCGGAGTGAGTGCAAAGAAATTGAGCAGCCACACGAACCTTTTTACGCAAGATGTAATGACAACCCAAGCACCACGTTCCGGTTACTCAGCCCGATGTACAGCCCCAAATTTTCACTCTTAACATTCGTATCAGAGGAGTATTTTTTTTTGCATTCAAAAATTTGACATATGATAAAAAGTAGACAGTCAAGCAAACTTATAATTCCCAAAAATTTCTTACCCACTAAGTCTAGGTTATTGAAAAGTTTCGTGTGTAAAGAATTAAATAGCTAAATAGGTCAAACCATAAGTGTACCATCCCAATTTAAAAGAAAAATTTTACCTTTTACCAAAAACATGCAAAAATAGCGATGACAGATAAGCAAATTAGAACCAATTTACGTTTCCCTCCCCCCTACTTATTTTACATTGTCCCAATGTAATTCAAAGAATAAAAGTAAAGATAAGTAGGAGAAAGAGAGAAAAAAGAAACTCCCCATGTATTTCAATGTCGTGGAGGTTGGTCTCGTAGGTAGAGTGGGCCTTGGCTGAAATAAAAAGAATTTTGTGGGTTGACATGTAGAATTTAATTTTGTCTTGGAATGTTTTCCTACAAAAATAAAATAAAATAGTAAAAATAAATAATAATAATAGGAAAATTAAAATTTTTTTCTTTTCAAATTTATTAGCTAAGCTATAAACTCAAGAAATAAATTATTAAAAACTAAGATTACGAGATTTGGTAAAATAGTCGTGATAAATGCGCCAAGTAAGTTCTCGGAAAGAGAGGTGAGTCACAATGGACATACTTAAGTACCAAGTCTTTCCTTAGACAGAACTAATCCTCGACATGCATTTTCATTTTCCATTTTACCAAAAATTTTATTTGCATAAAGGAAAAGAAAATTTGGGTTGCCTCCCAACAGCGCTTTGTTTAACGTCGTTTAGCTCGACGACCTGTGTTATTCAAATTCTTTATCCTTTTGTAATAGACTGCAAAGCGGTTGCATGATCTTCAAGAAGTCTTTTATGAATCGTCTATAAGATCCGTACACCGTGAAGTCATTCATGAAGACTTCAATGATTTTCTTGACATAATCGGAGAATTTGCTCGACGTGCATCTCTGGAAAGTGGTCGGAGCATTATAGAGTCCAAACGGCATTCGTCTATACGCAAACGTTCCGAAAGGGCACGCGAAAGTTGTTTTGTCTTGATCCTCAGGCGCCACCGGAATTTGGAAAAATCCTGAATATCCATCGAGACAACAATAATGAGTCTTACCAGCTAATCGCTCGAGCATTTGATCGATGAAGGGAAGTGGAAAATGCTCTTTCCGAGTAGCTGCGTTCAACTTCCTGTAATCGATGCAAACCCTCCATCCATTCTGGACTCGGGTAGGAACTAGCTCTCCTGACAAATTTTTCACCACTGTCACACCAGTTTTCTTGGGCACGACATGAACCGGGCTAACCCAATCACTGTCGAAAATCATGTATATCATTTCAGCATCCAACGGTTTCTGGATTTCTGATTCCATTCTGACTTTTGGATTAGAGATTTGTCTTTCCCATTCGTTGTCTTGCCCATGACTTTTGTCTGGAGCTATTTCCAAAACTTTTCCGCTACGAAGAGTTATTGCACTTACATTCTACCTAGGATTCGACTCTATCTGGGAAGGAAATTTACCTTGAGACTCTAAACGATTAACTGCCATCGAGAGTTTACTAACTTGATTAGTTAACTCCTGTATTGATGCATTTGTCCTCTGTTGATATTTTGCAGCATCGACGGCAAGTTTTTCCACAATAGCTTCTAGAGATGTGCTCAGCTTGGGTGGCGATTGCGGTGGTTGCAAAGGTCTCGGTTGGTATGACGGATTATATCGGGGATTAGCTCCATAATTCAAGTTGGGATGATTTTTCCACCCAGGATTGTAGGTGTTAGAGAAAGGATCATAGCGTCTTTGTGGAGGTCCCTGAAAACCTCCGACATCGCCAACATGTGCCATTGAATTTTCGTTAAGGATTGGGCACAAATCCGTCGGATGTTCAGATGTAGTACAAATTCCACACAGCCGAGTTAGATTCTTCTTTTCTGTAAGCATAGTTTGAACAATATTAGTGAGCTTATTCAATTTATCTTCTAAGGATGAAACGTTTACCCCATTAACCCGTCTTGTGGGTTCCGAATTTGGCCGATACTGTTGAGAATTTTTTGCCATGGTGGATATCAGTTCTTTTGCCCTTTGAGGAGTCATATTGACAAGCGCCCCTCCACTAGCATCGTCAATCATTTTCATTTCCATAGAGAGCAAACCCTCGTAGAAATACTGAAGAAGTGATTGCTCGGTCAAACTGTGTTGAGGACAACTTGCACACAGTTTTTTGTATCGCTCCCAATAGTCGTAGAGCGATTCACTCTCCATTTGTTGAATTCCCACTATGTCTCTCCTAAGTTCAACTACTCGCGATGCTAGGAAAAATCTGTCAAGAAAAACACGAGATAAGTCATCCCACGTTGTAATAGAACTAGGGGGTAAGTAAAATAACCATTCTCTTGCTGTATCAACTAAAGAAAAAGGAAAGACCCGAAGTTTAATTTCATCTTCGGTTACTCCCTGTGGTTTCATGCTTGAGCAGACCATGTGGAATTCTCTCAAGTGGGTATGTGGATTCTCATTCTTCAAGCCTCGAAAAGTGGGCAAAAGGTGAATCAGGCCTGACTTCAACTCGAACGGGGTTTCTCCGACTGGATAGTTGATGTATAATGGTGTTTGCTCGTTGTGAGCAGCGGCTAGTTGACGAATGGTTCGGTTCGCCATCCTTTCTTGTTCACCGAGGTTGTCTCCTGCCTCTTTTGTTTCACAAAGTGGTTTGGTCTCAGGTTCAACAACTTCGACTTATTTTCCACGTTGAATTGCTTCTACACGTTTAAGAACTTCCCCTATTTACGTCATCCTCGTGCTGATTTTTTGATCTTTGGGTCGTATTCAAGATCTTCGGATGAAGATCTAGTCATAAAGATAATCTAAATAATTTGAAAATGTTGCCAGTCCCCGGCAACGACGCCAAAACTGATGGATGTTGAATCCACCAATATAAACCTACGCCTTAGTTTGCAAATTATGCAGTATATGGAGTAGGATCGATCCCTCAGAGACTGATTTACTGTAAATTGTTGCTTGCTTGACCAGATTTATGTCGGGGCAGTTGTCGTGCCCAAGACGTTCGGGGGGATAAAAATTTGAAAACCTGAAATAAACAGAAAAATAACGTCAAAAGTAAAAGTTGAAAACAAAATAATAAAAATCGTGAAATAAATATTAAGAAAAATTAATTAGAATGAGCTCAGCTTTAGACACGAATTTTCCTCGTCTTTGAACCGATCCTCGAAATTGGATGAACTCCTCTTTTCCAATAAGCTAGTTATAGCTACCAAGGACGCTTCAGACACCAACTCTTCCTTGTGTAAATTAGTTATGGAACGTCCAATAACTAATTCTTACCGATCGAACAACCACGAAACGTTCGTGATTTAAAACTCCGGCAGCTTTGCGTTCTAGAAGAGCCTAGCTCGAACCAATGCCCTCAACCGCGTGGGACATTTAAATCCGGTTACTACTTCCCTTGACGGAACCAAACAACAATCTCCACTTGGCACGCCAATGTGTTCCTGAAAACCGATTAGAAACGTTCCTTTGAATTCCAAGCATGTCGTCTAACCACACTAAATCAAGCAGCGTCTTTTTGACTTAGTGTTGATCGACTTTATGAGTTGACAAAATCATACTCTTAATTCGAGATAATAAGTCTTTGGAATTTTAGGAGTTAAATGGCTCGGGTTAAGTAACTCACGGGTTTTGACGAGGCTAATTTCGACCTAAAGCTGAAAATGGGTTTAGTTGGCTAAGGTTTGGGGCATGTTGGTGTTCGATAAATTAAATAAGGTAGAAATGGTGAAAAGATGGGTGATGTGATTGGGTATGGGGGTTGGAATATATTAAAGTGGGGTGGTTGACTATTTGGAAAAAAAAATTGAAAAAGGAATTGCAAATGGCTTGATTTGGTGATTAGCTACTGGAAATTAAAAATTGAAGGAAAGGAAACTAAAGAAACAACAATGCTACGTGAGAAAAGAGAGAATGTATTGAAAGACAAAAGCTAAATGTTTTTTGATTGATGAATTAATGAACAATACAAACTCTATTTATACTAGGGAGTTTACTAAATTAGGAGTCAACTAGTCATAGGAAATTAAGGAAAAATATCCCATAATAAAATAAATCCCAAAATAATCTCCCCCACTAAGTCAACACAATTTTCAGCTAATTAATATTGGAAAAATTCTACTTTGGCCCTCCTTCTTTGCTTCTTTCTTCAATTTGCCCCAATTGTTTCATTTTTCTTCTATTTAGTCCCAAATTACATTCCTGCACAAAATTCAATAAATATGGCAAAATTAGTGGTGCATTCTCATAAATTAACCAAATTAATTATATAAAATATGTAACTTTAGCATTTAATCAACCACCAACTTGCCAGCTTTCCAGAAACAATTCGCCGTGGTGGGCGGCAATACTAAAGAAAAGAAAAGAAAGCATTAAATACATGGTACTGATTCTGATTATGGACTGAGTTGAGTTTAAGTAAAAAAATTATATCCATTTGTTAGGTATGGGCCCAGCCCGACCTAAAAAATAGACCTAAAAATTTACTCAAGTTCAACTTAGATAAAAAAGGCTAAAATCTGAGTTTGATTTGACCTGTTCATATTAAATTTTTTTATATTATATTATTTTTTACATAATTTTTAAATATATATAATACACTAAAAATATTAAAATAAATATTTTTGAATAAATTGAAAATAAATTTAAAAAAATATATATTTAAATAATACTAAGATAGATGTAATTTAATAAGAAAATATCTTTAAAATAATAATAAAATTAATAATAAAACAAGTGTTATATAATATTCAAACAATAATAACAAAATAATAGTATTATAATAGTGAAATGATAGCAAAATAAGTAGAAAGCAACAAGAAAATATCATTAAAAAAATTTTTGTCATCTAGTGAATTTGAGCCAAGTTAGGCTCAGGTAAAAAATATCTTACTTAGGGCTTGACCTGTTTTTAAAACGAATTTTATTTTTTGCCCAATTCTATTTTTTGAGCCTATATTTGTACTCAAACTCTCTTACTCCTATCCCTAAAGAAAACAAAACCAAACCTAAGAAAAACAATTAAACCTAAAGAAACACAACAGACAAATCGATTTTTATCGGCAAGAGTTGTTTGATGAAGAGGCCTATAAACTTGCAAGGCTTTCAGCTCTAGCTTTAGGACCAGTTCTTCATTGCTTAAAAAAAGCACTTCTGACTCCAAAAGTACTTTTGAAAGAAAAGCTGTGAAGAACAAACTGCTTTTGGCTGAAATTTTTAACTTTTCAGAAGTGCTTTTGAAAAATACTCCTGAAAAAAAGCTAAAAATTTTAGTTTTTTCTTTCCCAAAAGCACTTTTGGTGCTTAATTACTTTTTCACCCCTCTAATAACATATTATTTTTCTTTTTTTTCTTGGTACTTAATTACAATTGCGTTAAAATCATTAATTAAAAGTAAAAAATATTTTTTTAAAATACTAATTACAAATATTTAATGGTTATATTTAAATATTTAAAATATAGTTTATATATTCTAATTAAATTTGATAAATAATTAATATTTATTGCTTAAAATATTTAAAATTTATATTTCATATATTAAAATTTTAACAACAAGTTATAATAAATTTTTATATTCTTACTAAAATATAATAATATTAATTAATTTAAATATTATTTAAATACATATTTATTACTTGATAATAACATGTCTAAAATAGACATTTTATTTCTCAAAATTATTTTTAACAATAATGCTAAACATTTAAATTTTAAATCTAATTTTTAAAAATACTTCTTAAAAACATATTTTTACAAAAACTTTTCAAAAATAGAGAAATGTTGAACTAACATTACATGAGTTATAATTCGCAAACTCTTCTTTACCATGGTTCGACTTTTTAGGCACTTAGATATTTTTCTGTAGACTTGTCAAATACGAGATATTTTTCTGTGAACTTGTCAAATTCTAAACAGACAGTAAAAATTTATCCAATCCAAATGATTCAAATCTAGATTCAGTCAACAACTAAGCAACTGCAGGTGTCACGGGCCGCAGTTCAAAGCCCGTGACCAGCGCACCAAATGCATCCAATGGAGGTCTGTTGCTCAGATGGGGATCATTTGGCCCACAAGCTGGCCCGATTCAAAGAGATATTGAGAAGCTCGTCAGATTGAAGCTGGTTGGCCCGATAGCGAAGAGATGGCAACTTAGGCTAATATGGTAACTAATCTTAGAAGATAGAGGGAATCATATCTTGTAAAGATTAGATTAGATTTGATAAGGCTTATCTTGTAAATCCCTAAAATTAAGGGATATGGTTAAATCTCATCCGTCGATGTAATTGTATCTTGACCATCGGTTTTGGGGGAGCTCAACTATAAATAGAGAGCCTCCCCTCATTTGTACTCACTCTGAATTGTTTCATTATTCTTTGTGAATAAGAGAAGTAGAGAGCATTTACTCAAACACTTTCGGCGCTCTTTCTGTTGTTCTTTGCTTAGCTTCTTTTGGCATAAAATCGCTTCATTGTTCAATTGGTGCCTTGGAGGAGTTCTTAAAGAATCCTCATCGAGTTAAAGGTGACTTGGGCGAGTTTGGAGCAAACGATCGCCTAAGGCCGCACGGTTTCTTGAGACGAAAGGTCTAGCCCGTGACAAGTGGTATCGAGTAAGGTTGAACCAAGGAGATATTCGAGCGAGTTCAAACCAAGTGGTATTCGAGCCAAGTTTTGAACCAAGTGATATCTCGAGTTGTTGGTTCAAAGGCACCGTTGGGATGTCGAAGAAGAGTTCGAACAAAGGTGGGCGAGGAAGTCTTTGAGGGAGACAATATCGGCGATGAAGGCGTGTGGAAAAACTCGAGGGTTCCATGGAGGATGTAAAGGAGGCACTCGATGGGCTCGAGGATCGCATAGCAAACTGGGAGGAGCAATCCAGAGACTATGTAAAGATGTCTCTTGGTTCCACCATGGATAAGGTAAACGAGTTGTTTAATTCACACAGGGATAAACTGTCGGACAGGAATGATGCTCTCGAGGCCATGATGATGGCTTTGAAGGAGGAAACAATGGCCACGACGAGGGCTTTGAGCACAAGAATAGAGGAGCTCGAGGGAGAGCTGGCCTTGTGTCAAGCAGCCGTGGGGAAAGGAGTGGCAAATGCAGCACTCAGTAATGAGGATGTCCCAAAGCCGAAAGAGTTTGTGGGGACAAGGTCTGCATGTGATGTGGACAATTTCTTGTGGAGGATGGAAAACTACTTCCGTGCCAAAGGCATCGTGGAAGATGCGGTTAAGGTAAACACTGCTTCAATGTTTCTTACTGACATTGCGCTTTTATGGTGGCGAGGTAGGACCACAGATAAAAGGCATGGTGAGATTGGGACGTGGCAAGAGTTCCAATGCGAATTGAAGGGACAGTTTTACCCAGAGTTTGCCGAGGAAGAAGCTTGGGAATGTTGCAAGGATAGCATAGCGAGGGCAGTGGGGAGTATGTTCAAGAGTTCAAGGAACTCATGCTCCAAGTTTCAGATGTGACCGATGAAGAAGCATTGCTTGCTTTTCAAATGGGATTGAAGCCGTGGGTCGACGGAGGTGGAACAAAGAGGTGTCCAAAAGCGCCGGAAGCCATGATGAGTAGTTGAGGCCGTGGTCAAGCTTGGTCTAGGGAAAGACAAGCTTGGGTCTTCAAGTCCGAGGAAAGGCGTATGTGAAAGGGATCACAAGGAAGATAGAGTTGATGGCAATGGCATGGCGACAATGGTGGTAATGGGAAACCACGAGTTGGGAAGAAGAAACCCAAGAGGAAAAGGGACAAGTGAAATGCTTTCTTTGCGACGGTCCACACATGTTAAAGAAATGTCAGAAATCGCACTTAAGAAGAAGCCGGTGGAAAAGGCCTTGGTACTTGGTTCGGCGCAAGGGTGTCGAAGCCAAGGAGGCCAAAAGCGAGAAGAAGCCAGTGGAGTGCTTCTTGTGTCATGGTCCGCATAGGTTGCGGAAGTGTCAAGAAAGTCTGTCATCGAGGGAGCGATGGAGCGACAAGGAGCCCAAGCTTGGTTCGAGCAAGGGAAAAGCCAAGCCAAGAGGGCAAAGAGGAGCAAAGGAAGCAAGTAAAGTGCTTCTTGTGCCGTGGTCCGCATGAGTTGCGGAACTGTCCAAAAGCAAGCGGAGTCAAAAGAAAGGCAACGTCTGAGCTTGGTGAGTCATCGGAGGGCTTCCACCCAAGGAAGAGGTGAGTTTGTCATCGGACTTAGAGGAAAGAGTTGCGATGAAAGCAGTGAAGTGGGACCAATGAGGCTCAAGTTGAGTGAAGCGTCGAGTTGGCGAGTCATCGACAAGGCTTCCACCTATGGGAGAGGTGGGTGGTGCATCAGACTTCAAGAAAAAGGAAGCGATGCATGTGGGACAGTTGACCAGAGTAAATGCAGCGAGTAGGACGGCTCGAGTTAAGAAGCGACGTAAGCCGAGGCAAGAGTCCCGAAGGAAGGGAAAGGCTAAGGCATCGAGACGAGACCGGGGCGAATCAAGTCAGTGCCATTCGGAAGTCGTAACGAGGACGTTGCGAGAATGGGTGGGGAGAATGTCACGGACGCAGATTCAAAGCCGTGACCAGCGCACCAAATGCATCCAATGGAGGTCATTGCTCGGATGGGGATCATTTGGCCCACAAGAACTGGCCCGATTCAAAGAGATATTGAGAAGCTTTGTCGATTGAAGCTGGTTGGCCCGATGGCGAAGAGATGGCAACTTAGGCTAATATGGTAACTAATCTTAGAAGATAGAGGAATCATATCTTGTAAAGATTAGATTAGATTTGATAAGGCTTATCTTGTAAATCCCTAAAATTAAGGGATATGGTTAAATCTCATCCGTCGATGTAATTGTATCTTGACTGTCGGTTTTGGGGAGCTCAACTATAAATAGAGAGCCTCCCCTCATTTGTACTCACTCTGAATTGTTTCATTATTCTTTGTGAATAAGAGAAGTAGAGAGCATTTACTCAAACACTTTCGAGCGCTCTTTCATTGTTCTTTTGCTTAGCTTCTTTTGGCATAAAATCGCTTCATTGTTCAATTGGTGCCTTGGAGGAGTTCTTAAAGAATCCTCATCGAGTTAAGGCTGACTTGGGCGAGTTTGGAGCAAACGAATCGCCTAAGGCCGCACGGTTTGCGAGACGAAAGGTCTAGCCCCGTGACACAGGCATCATTATCCTTTTTTACGCCAGAAAGACATCATAGTGTGATAAAAGCTAACCTGTCAAAATATTAGAGGTTTGCAATCGAAATTTTTAATTACTATTTTGATTTTATTTGATCTTCATCCACTACCAACTGGCCACAACGAAGTGATAATAATAAAAATAGTCCATGCACAGTTCACGTTTTAAATTAATTTAATATAACAATATTAAATCTCTGCCGCACACCATTTCATTCATTATCAATAAGGATTATATAATACATACATGATTGCGCTTTAAATAGCTTTGTTCCGATTACCAATATACGCGCACAAAAAGAAGAAAAGAGCTTCATCCACCACTCTAAACAATGGAAAAGATTCAGCACAACCATGTACAAGCTAAAGGACTAAAGCTTCATGTGGCCCAGATTGGAACTGGTTAGACATTTCTCTTCTTTACATTTGCTAATTTTATATATACAGTGTACGTAATTTGACTAATTAATGATACTTGTGGCTAGCTAGCTTCTAATGATGATGGGGGTGTGGGCTTGCAGGTCCCAAGGTGGTGGTATTCTTGCATGGGTTCCCGGAAATTTGGTATTCATGGAGGCACCAGATGGTTGCGGTGGCTAATGCTGGCTACCGAGCTATTTCCATTGATTTTAGGGGCTATGGACTCTCAGAGCATCCATCAGAACCAGAGAATGCAACCTTTAATGATTTTGTTAATGATGTCGTTGCCGTTCTCGACTCTTTGGGCATCACTAAGGTACTATTAGTGGCTTTGATGTGTTTACGAGCTAAATTCAGCACATATGTTGAAGCTTCTTTTTTTAACTGTTGAAACCAGGCGCATCTTGTTGCCAAGGATTTTGGGGCCTTTGTAGCAGCCATGGTGGGCATACTTCACCCTGATAGAGTGTCCACCATCATTTTACTAGGCGTTCCTTTCCTGCTACCAGGTCTCTCTCCACTCCAGTCTCAACTTCATCTCATTCCACCAGGCTTTTATATGCTAAGATGGATGGTAAGTAATTTCATTTCATCTGCTGCTAATCTTTTTCCATACCATCTCTCGTTTCCATCATGTTGTGCTGTAAATTCATGCAGGTACCAGGAGGAGCTGAAGCAGATTTTGGCCTCTTTGACACAAAGACGGTTATTCGCAAGGTTTATATTATGTTCTCTGGAAGTTTACCCCCGGTTGCTGCTGATAATCAAGAGATAATGGATTTGGTCGACTCATCTGCACCTGTCCCACCATGGTTGAGCGAGGAGGATCTTGCAGAATATGGTTCTTTATACGAGAAAAGTGGATTCCGCACTGCGCTGCAAGTTCCATACAGGTAAGCCTGCATACATGGGTGAAGCATGATTGATAATGTTCCAATAAGTCAAACCAGTCCTATGTCATAACTGGTGTATTTTGTTCAAATATGTATTTTATACATATATATACATATCTTACATGCAGGACTATGATGCTGCCCTGTGGGCTGGATGATGGGAAAATCAGAGCTCCAGGACTTGTGATCATGGGAGAGCAGGACTATATCATGAAATTCCCAGGGCTGGAAGACTATATCAGGAGCGGCAAAGTCAAGGAGTTTGTGCCCAATTTGGATGTCACATTTTTGGCACAAGGGACCCATTTCGTCCAAGAACAACTTCCTGAGGAGGTGAATCATCTCATTATCTCCTTCCTTAACAAGCACTGCGAATAGAGCAAACCGATGACCTAGTTGCTTCTTCATCTTCTTCCTTCTTTACCGCTGAATAAAAGGACCTTGTGCCATTTAAATAAAGAATAATATGACCTCAAAATGGTCAAATTTGAATGTATTGGGAGTTGGAGAATCTTCATTTCAGTTCAATTAATGTGCTTGTATTCACTCTTACACCAAGATTAGCTGACGGTATCATTTAACAACCAAATCCAAATCAACAGGCTTGAGTGGCAAATTGGAAGCTTACAATTATGCTGCCAGCTCCATTAATTAAACGAAGCTAGAGAAAAAGATACCTGTAAAAAAAGCAGAATTTGGAGGAAGATAAGAACTGCCACAAATTCCAATTTTGAGCTGATTAAAGTATTGGGGGTGGAAACATAGTGCGTTAGTATCAGGGTCATATACACTACAAATAAGAGACCAAATAATCCGGAACTTACAGATGTTTGCTTCAACCATTTCATAATTGCAAATAATTCATTGCAAGTGTTATCCAAAAGCATGTCTTCCAGGAAAGTAGACAAGCGTTACCTATATTGTATTTTGTGTACAAATTAGAGCTCATATGCAGGGAGTCTGGGGCCCCAAAGGCTCAACCATGTCTAGGAGAAGATATAAACTTGTGAGCCTGATCAAGCAAAAAGCAAGCAAATGCTTTTGCCCTATACAAGACCTTTACATTGCCTGTTTTTGGTTAGAGTGAAAGGAGAACACAAGCATTCCCACTAATGCCATGGCAAATTCCTACACGCTTCAGCAACCCGCGGTTCCACACCACCTCTGCTGCTTCAAGAATTTCATCATCTCCAAAGACCTAAAGAACACAGAGATTCTAATGAATTCTAATTCCGTCACGGTACAAAGATTGTGGTTTGTTGCTAATTTTATTTCTTTTAGTAGCAAAACCTTGAAGAAAGAATTACTTTGTATTGAACTTAAATTGCAAGCAAATAGTCAAGGTGAACCCATTAATGCTAAATATTTAATGATGGAAGTTATTCCCATAGATCTAGCAATTCTAGGACTAGGAGTATGCCTTAGTTCTTTCTCTAGTAGCTATAATCTATCTATCTATACCTAGATATTAAAACAATCCCGAGGATTGTGACAAGTATGACTTGTTAGTAATGCTTGGTTATTTGTCAATGCATTAAGAGTAGTTTCAGTTGACATTTGTTCTACGTACAATATATTCCTTTTCTAGAGTTAACACATGGCGACCTTTGTGTTTTGATATTTTCTAACGCCCTAAACCCGACCTAGATGGATAGATCAAGTCTAGGGTGTCAATTGAACTTACCAGAAAACAAATGCACACAAAGTTGATTTAACCGATGCATGGATACGTCTTAAAACAACAATTTTAAACACACACATATATTTAAGTATAGGACCGTTAGAAGACGGAGTCCCACATCCGTCGGCCGCCTAGTTCTGGGAGGTTCCTGAAATTCATTCAGTCTAGATAGTACATTGAAATCTAATGTAAAGTATAATTACTCAACGTACATAAAATGAATCAGATATCACTGAGATTTCAGATAGCACAAACTCACTCTAAATCGATTAGATTAATAATTCCCAATAGTTTCGGATGCAGAGCAGTTCAGATACTCGGCAGATTAGATACAGAAATAGATTTATATGTAAATACAGATACAGATGCAATTATTTGACCCCATCTGCTACACACCATCTCCGACCAACTTAACACACCAGTAGGTATATAATACCTGTCCAGCCCTACACACATCATAGTGTTGGTACGACATGTTGCAGTGTTCACAGTCTCATTGCCAGATCAGATATCATTACAAGTGATTTGACCACCAAATCAGTACAAAACACTTTCTTCAATTCGTAAATTTCACCCCATACAAATGTAGAGAACAATTGACCAATATATATATATTTACTTATGCAGATACAATCATACAGTTCTAATATAAAAGAGGGTTGAAATTCTTACGAATTGTCTTATCCGGGTATGTAGTAGCGGTTTATAATCATGATAAAGTAGATTATACAGTTCAATTTAGTTCATACATATATTACAGATGGCTTACACTCGCCTCATACAACAATTATGGCGTTAACTGAAATTTAGCGATTCAGGTTCACATGCCTATGTGAGTGCTCATGTGACTCAACACGATCTGACACACAACCGTGTGGTTGTCCATGTGCCCCTATTCACCAAGTCAGTGAGTTACACGGTCTAGGGACACGTCCGTGTGTTGCCTGTGTACCTCACACAGTTTGACACACATCCGTGTGTCCTTAATACATAAATAATAAGTCACACTGTCTGACACACACCCATGTGCCAGCCCGTGTGACCATTGCACATTAATGTTTCACGCACAGCCTACCACTCGCCCGTGTGGCTCATCCGTGTGTCTCAAGTCCAAAGTTAGTCAGTTACACGGTCCACCACACGGCTTTCTACACGGCCTGCACACACACCAGTGTGGCAGCTCGTATGCCGTCGATTGTCCCGTCTTCGACAACAAAAATGTAGAAGAAAAGGGTTTTGATACCCTACCTGAAAACCATGATGACCTTGAAGCAAACTTGGGACTCCTGAAGCCTAGAAACCAAATCCAACTACTTAATTAATGGAAATTCAAACAGATACACTAAATTGCAACAACAATTAACACCGAAACCTTCAACGCACAAACCCGAAACGAACAAAACTAACTTACTGGAAGTTCAATAGCGCACACTCGAGTTTTAGACAATGAGAGAAGCGTTAGGCATCTCTTAACCTTCCCCTAAGCTTCCGTAACCACGAGCAAATAAAGCAAAACAAAATTGATCAACACCCTCACTTCGGGATTTCAAGAAATTCGTAATTCATACATAACAACCGGAATTACTACGATTAAATCTTACCTTTAAGCACTGAAACAACCAACAGTATGATACGATTGAATAATTAACCTTGTCGAAACCATTTTTTTGAAAACAAAAAATTTAGTAGTCGACTTCAAAATGAAACTAAAATTGGAGTTGCCACCGACCCTTTATTAAGTTGTGATCGGCTCACCTTGAAAATGATTTTGGTCTGCGAAATTTGAGAAAACAGGTTCGGGAGTCGGTTACGCACGAGGAAGGGTTAGCACCCTCGTAATGCCCAAAATTGGTACCGAATTGATTAATTAAGGTCTTAATTTCGAATATTGAAAATTCGTGAAGAATTTTAAAAATTATGATCCTCCCTTTTATTAATGTTAATTTTATAAAAGATGCTTGGATAAATCAAGATGAATGCTAAAGACCTTCTCGTCTCAGAGTAATAAGATGTCACGCCCAATACATTAGGACACGACATTTATAGTCCTCGAGAATGAGCTTGTCTTTTGATTTTCAAAACTCTTGCGGTGGGGTTAAAAAGGGATATTCAGTTGCTTTAAGTCAGATGAAAAATTGAAACCTAATAAGTTAGGGCACAATTTCTCTAAATTCCTAGCATTGAATATAGCCCTTATTATTTAAATCTTCATTTTGAGAAAACGACACGTCACATCCAATACATTAGGACATGACGTATCGAATTCCCGAAAGTGAGTTTTTGGTTTATGCGCTTTGATTGTAGAAAATTTTTGATTATTTAGATTCAACGAGGAAAATTGGAACCCAATACGTTAGGGCTCCATTCCCTCGAAGATTCCAAATTTCGGGTATTGCGTTATTTTGAAAGTTTTTGGATAAATTGGTTTTGATACTCAAATGAAATTAAATGTAATTCTTTAAAATACAAAGGATTGATTAATGATGTACAATGCGAGATGATGATTCATGAACTAAAACGTATACTAACGAACGTCAAACAATCAATAAATATTAATAACAATACAATATAAAAATGGCAAGAATCTCATATTATATGTTGGCGAGATATTAATAAGAATTAAAAGGAATATCGGGTAAATTAATATAACAATTTTGAAATAGACTAAAAAGTGAATAGCATACAAAGGCGAAAGTTGAAAATTATTAGTAAATCACATGCATCAAATTTTATCACAAACAATATATATATATATATATATATATATATATATATATGAATTTGAAATAGATTTGAAGGAAGATAAGAGAAACACTACATTGAAATTATAATATTAAAATGAATTTTAAAGTAAATAAAAATATATGTGTAACATACCAAATAACATACATACATTAATCTAAATAAGCAACATGTATATGAAAAGAAAAGTTTAATAATAACACAAATAATACTAGGGTTAATAAATAATATTATTATTATCAAATTAATTGCTACATAAAAAAACGAAAGGGATTAGACTAACTTAAAAACAAAATTAAAAGAACCAATTGAAAATAAAACAAAGTAAAGGGGCCGAATGCAATGCGTGGATAACTTGGGGGACCATATGGGAAATAATCCCCGTCCCTAAAAAACACAGCATATAATCTGGGCCGAGATGAAACAAAAGCAAAATGAAGTGCGAAATTTATAAATAAATAAAAACTGATATGAAAACACTACGAAGTAAGGGGGACCGAATGCACAAATAACCCTACCAAGGCCTCAACGCGCGGATCTTAGCCGCTTCTGGGTCGAGTCATCGGGTTAAGCAGGTTAAACGGTGCCGTTTTGAGGGTTGTTAACCCTAGCCCAAAACAATATCGTGCGACTATATTATTTAAACCTAAAATTTTTTTTAGCTTAGTTTGCTTAACAAAGAAAAAATAAAAAAAGAGGGCCGTCCCCTCCTCTCGTCTGCGCTAGGGTTTCAACCCCAGTCTCACATCACCGAAAGCTCCACCGATTTCTGGCCTCACAGCCTTCGCCCGAACTCTGATTGAGGCAAAGTGAACGAGTTTTCGGTCGACGCTAACACAGAGGTAAGTCTTCCTTCCCCTATATTTATTTTAGAAGTATCGAGAGTAATAAGCGAATCAGAGAAAACATAAAAGAGAGAAAAAAAGAAAAAAGAAGTCACCTTCAGCAAACTTTTCTTTTTTGATTGCTCTTGCTATTTTTTTTGTGTTTGTCTGCGTAACCGTTTACAAAGGTTTCGTCTTTTGTTTTATAGGCCGAAAAAAGTAAACAAAAAATGAAAAATACGAAAAATACAACTTTATCTTTTTTTTTGCTGTGTTGTTTGCGTCCCATTTACAGGTGTACGGGGGCAGAAGTCGACGTGGAGGTACGGAGGCTAAGGCGCATGCGTGAGGGCAGAGGCTTGGCACGTGCGGGGGGAGTTAGGGCTGTTGCGGCGTTGGGGCTTGCTCGCTGCTAGGGTTTTGGCCTTGATTTGGGCTAGGTATTGGGCTGGTGTTGGGTTTGTAACGTTTGGGCTTAGTGGGTCTAATGTGTTCGGGTTTAGGGTGTCTGAAACTTTAGGCTAGTTGGGTCTACTAGGATTTGGGCCTGTTGACGTAAGGAGCTGGACTGTGTTATTTTTTTAACTTTTAATTTTTAATTTGGTTTTATTTTATTTATTTGTTTATTTGGTTTATTTCACTAACGGGCCGGGCAGATTGGGTCTATTACAGCTGCCCCTCTTTGATCATTGTCGTGTAACAGGAATGAAGCAGAGACTAAAAAGGGCCAATTTTGCCCGGTCGTGTTAGACCTTGGTAGCCTTATTCCAAACTACTGCCTCTTCAGAGGTGTAGGAATTGGTGCTTCGATCCACTCCACTGCAATGTCAGAGAGATAAGACTCGTAGCTTGAACTTGTTCTGCTACAACTTTGAAGAAAAGTCTGAAGCGATTCGATCTACTGCAACGCTAGAGAAATAAGATTCGCTTTCGTAGCTTCAATCTATTTGACTGTAACGTTGGGGAAGTAAGATTCGTCGTCTTCGATCTGCTCCACTACTGCTTAGGGAGACAGGATCCACAATCTTCAACCTATTCCACTGCTATTCAGGGAGATAGGATATACAATCTTCCACCTATTCCACTGCTGGTCAGGGAGTTAGGACTTGCAATCTTCAACCTATTCCACTGCTAGTCAGGGAGTTAGGACTGGCAATCTTCTACCTATTCGTCTGCTGGTCAGGGAGATAGGACTTACAATCTTCAACCTATTCCACTGCTGGTCAGGGAGCTAGGTTTTGTGATTTCACCAATCTATTCTCTAAGGAACATGACCTGTATAATTCATTTATGAACTTAATTATGCCTAGTGATTAGGATGTCATGATCAAAATGAGTCAAATGTTCCTGACTAGGCATGTATGAATGCTGTATTAATTTGGAATGTCATTTTTGAGAATGATCCTTCTTCATCGCTTAAGTTATCATTGCTCGAGGTTTGTTAAGGCTTTATCACTTACGTGCTACAACGCCTTCTTGCCCGGTTGGCTTTTCTGAAGAAACACTTAGTCAGATTACCCCCACTGTAAACCCCCAAGTTCAATCCACTCGGACGTAAAATTCGTACCATCATTCTCTCACTGTAACCCAATGGTAGAAAAACTTGGCTTTTCTCAAACCTCTCTTGTCGCAATTCAATGGTATAGAATGTGAAACTCTTTGGTCCTTTACACCATTCCTATGGTGTCATACCAAATATCTATACACAAATGAAGGATTCTCTTCTCTAAGGAAACCACCTCTTATTGCTTGCTTGCTTGTTCACTGGAGCCCTATCACCGACACGACATCTTGTCACTTTGTTCAATCAATGTTTAGACAACAAAATCTGAAGGGATAGTCTCAATTTAAACTTTCCCTTCCTAGATATTTCAACTTTTAAACCTAGTGCATTCTAAACAATATTCTTGTTTCAGGTTACTGTATTATTTAGAAACTTCTAGAGTAATATGCAAAACTTCCATTTTGAAATTTTTATTAGTCGATTAATCATTATTCCAATGCAACATGCTTGCGAGAAGAATGTAATGATGGGTAAAATAGTATTGATTTGAGAACATAGCTCGAAACGAATAAACTATCAAAGATAGTAACAAATGAATTGATTGGTAATTTGTATCTTGCAAAAGAATGAAGTATTCCAAGAATAATAGATTCAAATATAAATAGTATGAAGACTAGATGCCTTAAATATCGCAGTTTGAACTTCTCTGCACAAACTTTCTGAAGACCCTTCTGAGGTTGACATGTGTTTAGGAGATCTACAATACTCTGTTGATGCCCCAAGACGTCGCCTACCCCTTTCTGTTGGTTCAGGTATAGCAAGATCACCACATGCCCCAATTCAGTTAATATTTGAACCGCCCTTTTCGGGTTTTCAACTCAAATCCTCTTTGGTCTCAAGGTGCCCTTTGCGGGTTTTCGCCTTGGCCTCTCTATTTTTATTTTATTTTATTTTATTTTAGTTTTTTGAAAAGGTGCCCTTTGCGGGTTTTCACCTTGGTCCTTTCCCCTTTTTAGGCAAAGTATTTCTTGACTGAGTCCGAGTTTACTGGATTGGGCAGGCTTTTACCATCCATCTCGCTCAAGATCAGAGCTCCACCAGAAAAGGCCTTCTTTACAACATAAGGTCCTTCCCAATTTGGCATCCATTTCCCTTTAAAATCCTTTTGTAGAGGAATGATCTTTTTCAACACCAGGTCCCCCTCATGAAATTCTCTGGGATGAATCTTTTTGTCATAGGCTCGTATCATTCGCTTCTGGTACATCTGTCCATGATTAATAGCTTTTAGTATTTTTCCTTCTATCAGGTTTAACTGATCATATTGAGATTGGATCTATTCAGCCTCATCTAACTTGAGTTCAGCTAGCACCCGAAGAGAGGGGATTTCAACTTCAATGGGTAATACTGCCTCCATCCTGTAAACTGGAGAGAAAGGCGTTGCCCCAGTAGAAGTCCTAACAGATGTTCAATAGGCAATGAGAGCGAACGGTAATTTCTCATGCCAGTCTTTGTATGTCTCAGTCATTTTCCCTACTATCTTCTTGATGTTTTTATTAGCTGCCTCCACTGCACCATTCATCTTTAGACGATACGGTGATGAGTTGTGGTGTTTGATCTTGAATTGACTGCAGACTTCCGCTATTGTGCTATTGTTCAAGTTCAGCGCATTGTCAGATATGATTCTTTCGGGTATTCCGTACCGACATATGATCTCTTTTTTCAAGAACTTGCTGACTGTTGATTTCGTGACATTATCATATGAAGTAGCTTCTACCCATTTAGTGAAATAATCAATAACCACGAAGATGAAACGATGCCCGTTAGAAGCTTTTGGCGATATGGGCCTGATAACATCCATTCCCCACATGGAGAAAGGCCATGGAGAAGTCATAACGTGAAGAGGTGACGGAGGTGCATGTATTTTGTCTGCATATATTTGGCATTTATGGCACTTCTTGGCATAATTGATGCAATCTCCTTCTATGGTGGACCAGTAATAGCCGAATCTCATAATCTGTCTAGCCATGGTAAATCCATTAGCATGCGTTCCACAAATGCCCTCGTGGACTTCTTCTAGGATTTTCTTGGCTTCTACATTATCCACACATCTCAGTAGTACTTGATCCTTTCCTCTTTTGTATAGAATCTTTCCATCTAAGACATCGTCTATGACTAATCTCCTTAATGCCCTCTTATCATTCTCCGTTGCCTACTCAGTGTACTCGTGATTCTTCACGTATTGTAATATGTCTTGGTACCAAGGATGACTAACCTTTTTCTCTTCCTCGATATTGTAACAATGAGCTGGGGTCTCATAAATGCTCATCTGGATAGGTTTCATATCTTCTAGCATGTTCACCTTGATCATGAAAGCTAAAGTGGCTAATGCATCAGCCATTTGGTTCTCTTATCGTGGGAGATAGTGGAAAGTAATGTCATCAAACTCTTCCGTGAATTTGAGGACTAACTTTCGATACCTGACTAATTTGAGGTCTCTCGTCTCCCATTCACCCTTGAGTTGGTATATTACCAATGCAGAGTCCCTGTATACCTCTAACGTCTTAATTTTACGTTCTATAGCTGCACGGATGCCCATGATGCACGCTTCATATTCAGCCATATTATTTGTGCAATCAAAATCCAATTTACTGGTGAAAGGATAGTGGTCTCGAATTGGGGATATCAGGACTACCCCAATCCCATTTCCTACGGCATTTGAAGCTCCATCGAAATTTAGTTTCCAAGGATGATATTCTTGAGAACCTTGTTCAGCAGTTGCCACGCACATCAAGTCTTCATTTGGGAAATCAAAATCCAGGGGTTCATAGTCTTCTAAAGCTCGACTGGCTAAAAAGTTTGCTATTGCACTCCCTTTAACAGCCTTCTGACTTATATAGACTATATCGAACTCGGAGAGCAAAATCTACCATCTAGCTATCCTCCCATTCAATGCAGTTGACTCCATCATATATTTTAAGGGGTCTAATATTGAAATTATCCAAGTTGTATGGTAGAGCATGTATTGTCTCAATCTTTGCGTCGTCCAGATCAAGGCACAACATAATTTTTCAATAGGCGGATATCTCATTTCATAGTCGGTGAATTTTTTACTAAGATAGTATATCACCTTCTCTTTCCTCTCCGTCTCATCATGTTGGCCTAACACGCATCCCATGGACTTATCAAACACCGTTAAATATAGGATCAGTGGTTTATTCGGGTTAGGTGGTGACAATACTGGGGTACTGGACAGGTACTGCTTTACTCTGTCAAAAGCTTTCTGACATTCTTCGTCCCATACACCTGGGTTATGTTTATTCAGTAGACGGAATATGGGATCACATTTCTCAGTTAGTTGTGAAATGAACCGAGCAATGTAATTCAGTCTACCTAGAAAACCTCGAACTTCTTTTTGAGTATGCGACGGAGACAGTTCTTGTATTGCTTTGACTTTGTCTAGGTCAATCTTAATCCCTTTTTCACTGACTACAAACCCTAGAAGCTTTCCCGACCTGGTCCCAAAGGTACACTTGACTGGGTTGAGTTTGAGCTGGAACTTTCTTAACCTTAGAAATAGCTTTCTCAGGACTTGCACATGTTTCTTCTCTGTTTGAGATTTGGCAATCATTTCGTCGACATAGACTTCTATTTCCTTATGCATCATGTCATCGAAAAGGGTCACCATGACTCTCTGGTATGTAGCTCCTGCATTTTTCAACCCAAATGGTATCACCCTATAACAAAAGGTTCCCCATAGGGTTATGAATGTGGTCTTCATCATATATTCAGAATGCATCTTAAATTGGTTATATTCCGAGAAACCGTCCATGAAAGAAAATAATGAGTATCCTGCCGTGTTGTCCACCAATGTGTCGACGTGAGGCAAGGGAAAATTATCTTTCGGGCTGGCCTTATTTAAATCTCTGTATTCTACACACATTTTCGTACCTTCCCATCCTTTTTAGGGACGGGTACGATGTTGGCTACCCATTCTGAGTACTTGACCACTTGTAGGAATCCATCATCGAACTGCTTTTGAACCTCCTCATTTATTTTTAGCACAACATCAGGCTTCATTCTCCGGAGTCTTTGCTGAACTGGTTTGCAATCATCTCTTATAGGAAGACGGTGTACTACAATGTCTGTATTGAGACCAGACATATCTTGGTATGACCATGCGAAGACGTCTTTGAACTCCTGAAGTAATGCGATGAGGTCTCGCTTAGTTTCTTCAGTTATGCGTGTACCCATTTTACTACTTTTCCTTCCTCCAGGGTCACAATCGCCATCACTTCCTTATGAGGTAGGATCTGTTTCTCATCCTGCTCTACCATCCTCAACAGGTCTGGCGATAAGTTACTATCTATGTCGTCTTCAAAGTCCTGAGATCCCTCTAAACACATGTCTCGTTCAAAAGGGTTCTCTGAGTCCATAGCAGAGTCACTCATGTCATTGATATCCGGAGACCTGCTACAGGTGCCAATGAGTATACAAAGAATGTGAAAATTTTAAGTATATTTATTCATATGGCATGATTATAAAATTGATGAAAGAATGATTTGGAAGAATATGAAAGAATCTGCAGTAATTACTCATATAAAAGAATGAAAGAATATTAAAGGAAATATCTGTTCCAAATAACTGCAAAGATGAATGTCATTAAGATAATGATGTTCGAACATAAGCCTATTTCACAAAGGAATTCTTATTGTTTCTAGGCTAAAACAACAAGTGTGTTCTGAATATTACTCTGAGAAGGCTCTAAAAACTTCAGGTATCTCTTCTGCAGTCCAATTATTCAAAACTGTAACAACCCATTTGACCCTAATCGGACATAGTGGTTTCGGGACCACAAGTCTGAGGCAAAAAAATATTTTAATATTATTTTGTTTGTTTACTTTGTGTGCATTTGATTGTGTGAAATTTTCGTGTTTTAATTTTGTTGTTTGAGTGTCCGATTAAATAAAAGGATTAAATCGCGAAAAATAAAAATTTAGGGGTTAATTATAAAAGCACCTAATTGTTGTTGTCTTTTTAAATGGAAGGATTTATGATGCAATAAGACCATAAAGTAGATAGTGGGTGATATATGACATAATTGACCTTAATATATATGTTATAAAAATTTATTATAATAAGGTTAATTTAGTCAAATGTTAAATTAAACATTAAAATTAAAATAATTGATGAAAAGATGAGTGTTTTCATCTTAACATAGCCGAATTCATGCAAAAGAAAAAAAAGAAAGGAAGTCAAGTAATATTCGGCCATTTTAAAGCTTGATTAAGGTTAGTTCTTTGTTCGGTTTTTGATAATTTTTACGTTTTTGAGATCGTTGCTTCAAATACTATTCGACCCATGTTTAAATTTTTTAGTTTGATGAATATTTTGAGTTGTTCCATTGATGAACATTTGTGTTATGTGATGTTTGATGATGAATAATGAAAGATATATTTTAGATTAATATGTTTTGTATTGGAATTTTTAGTGAAATTGAGTAAATAGGGCTAAATTGTGAAATTAAATTTTTGGGGGACTAAAGTGTGAAATAAATGCAATGTGTGGACTTGTATGAGAACCATGAATATTCGGCCCTTGTGTGGTATGGGCAAATTTTGTATAAATTGTGTTTTATGAAATAGGGACTAAATTGTAAAAAGTGTAAATATTAGGGGTAAAATAGTAATTTGCCAAATTATGTGTTTTTGGATTAAATTGAATGTGTTAATAAATAAATTATCTTATTTTGAATATATTTAGATCGAGAACCAAAGAAATCGAAGTTAGATCGGGGAAAAGCCAAATTAGTCGAATAATCGTCCGACTTTGATTTTCCATCGTCCGAGGTAAGTCTATTAGCTATTTAATGTCATAAAATCAGTATATAAATAAGTATATGAGCTGTTTTTGGATGTATTATAATTAAAAATATGTTGGTTGAAATAATTAAAAGTATGAGTGAATTATATGTATTATTGTAACAAGTTGAATCATAGGTATATACTTATATAGTCATTGGAATTTAGTTAAAGCATGAAGGTTTATAAGGATATACAATTATAAATGTTATCGAATTTAGTTGGAGTATAAAAGTTTATATTTTTTATTTATATTATATAAAGTATTGGTTTACTAAAAGGTGGATATATATGTGTACCTAAGATTGAGAAATAAGCATAGGTTTATAATGGTATAAAATTTGTATTGGATATATATTATGCAAATCTACATGTATATGTTCTAGTATTGAATTTAGGTATGTCATTTATATAAGTTTATATGGGGTTCGACTATGCAATTATGCATGTATATGTTTTTGTAATGAGTTTTAGTATGAAATTTGTATATGTATAAGGGAGGTTCGATTATGTATGTATGTTCATGTAAAAGTTCTTGAACGGAGTTGAAGATATGAAATTATTAGCTTTGATTATCATAAGGTGTTTGAAAGTATGATATTAGTAGTATGCTTCAATGTGTTAAGTTTTATATATATATATATATATATATTCGGATGTATAATTAAGATATTGAGCTGGATTTGATGATTGAACTTTATATACCTATGTGGTTTAAAGATATAGTTTATAAATTATTGAGCTGAATTTTTTTATGTGGATCCTATAGACCATTATGAGATACAACTCCTATGAATTGAGATTCTTTTGTTAAAGCTCAGTACTATTCGGATTTATTGTCAGTGACATAATTCAGACTTTACGTCTAGCAGGCTTAATGCCGGTGAAAGTATTCAGACTATACATCTAGCAGGCTTAATGCCGGTGATACATTTCGGACTATAAGTCTAGCAAGCTCAAGAGGTGGTGTACCGAATCAGGTTTTAAAACCTAGCAGGCTAAGTGCCGGTGAATCCGTTTAAATTATGTGATAATATACAATTGATACCTCTATGATTTTGATTATATGAAATTGATGAATACATAAATGTTCAATCATATGATTTTAGTCATATTAACTTGATGAGCGTATACATATATACATATATTTGGTCTAAGCAATTGATAGATAAAAATATATGTATGCATTTGGCATAGGTGAATATAAGGGTATATATGTATGCATTCGGCATAGGTGAAAATAAGTGTATATATGTATGCATTCGGCATAAGTGGGTATAAGTGTATATGTGCATTCGGCATTTATGGTTGATGAGTATATATAAAAAAATTATACTTTTGGTATATGTATTTGAACAATTGTATTTAAATGGATCCGATGAAGTGTGAACAATAAGTACTCTAGAAATTAGTATATGCCGTTAATGATTATGCTAGTAACTTGATTATATGTAGATAATGTATATACATTTGTCCGTTTATGTGTATTAGATAAATATACATCTTTTTAGATTTAAACAAAATAATGCAATATAGAAATGTTTGATTAGTAATCATATTTGATATTTGTGATTTCAATAAATTTACTTAAAGAATTATATGATTCTTTTATATGTATTTTAGATATGCTATAGACTTACTAAGCTATAAAAGCTTACTTTGATTGTTTTTGTCCATTCGTTTTTTTATAGATTTTGGAGACGCGTTACGAGCTCGGGGATCATCAGCATAGTCTATCACACTATCGACTTCTTTTGGTATTTTGTTAAATATTTGAACTCGATCTTATGGCATGTATAGGTTTGAGTACGATGTTGGTTAGATTTTGATCGTAAATTATAAATAGCTATGCGAAAAAAAAAAGATTTAATTTTCATATTTGTGATCAGTTTGGTTTTAAAAATGGTTGTGTTTGTTCGGTAATGCCTCATACCCCTACTTCGGCGACGGATACGGGTTAGGGGTGTTAGAAAAACACTCCCAGGTTCATAGGGACGGATATCCAATAAGGTCCCTTCTTCATTTGTGTCCTCATGAATGGCGTCGATGTGAACATTTTCCAACATCTCATTGATGCTTTCTTTTACCGGTATCCTTATCTGAGGATGAATAATCCCTCCCGATACAAAAGTCTCGGATATGTGGGGAAAGGTCATAGGCTCCTACTTGACTTCTTTTCCACTCAAACGTGCCTTCTTATCTCCTACCTCTTTTCTATTTCCTTCTTCTTTTGTTTCATATCTGGTCTGTAGCCCAGGCCAAAGCGATCAAACTTGTCCTTCAGTACTGGTGCCTCAAATCTTCCTTGTAGATGCCTTCCTAAACCTCTTCCTGACAAGGCTCCCATTCCTACCATCAACTACAGACCCATCTTCGTGGTCTTAGATATTCTTGGTACTGGGATTCTATCTCCCTCGGTAATAAACATTGCATTCACAAATTTTAAGGACTTGAAAGAACATCCTAGTACCTCATCATCGGTCTCCACATATGGTGCATTGTTAGTTACTGTCGCGATGATATCTTCTTCAGCACTTATCGTCACCGATCGACCTTCTGACACTAACTTCAACTTCTGATGGATTGATGACGGCACGGCCCCTACCGACTGTATCCAAGGTCTTCCCAACAAACAGTTGTAGGAAGGTTTGATATCCATTACCAGAAAGTCTCATAAGTGGTTGGGCCAGTTATCAACGGAATCTCAATTCTTCCTATGACCCTTCTTTCAGTTCCATCAAATGCCCTCACTATAGTCTGACATGCCTTCATGTGTGAGCTATCCACATGTAATCAATCTAGGGTGGACAGGGGCAGTACATTCAATGCAGACCCATTATCAATCAAAACTCTTGGCAACGTGTACCTTTTACAATGAGTGGTAATGTGCAAAGCTTTAGTTGAGCCCCTACCTCAAGACGATATTTCATCATCATTGAAGAAGATAAAATTGTCAGCACTTATATTGTTGACCAGCCGATCCAACTTATTGACTAAAATGTCATTAGCTACATACGTCTCATTCAATACTTTCATCAACGCACTTCGATATGCCTCAGAACTCGAGAGTAGAGCTAACACCGATATACGCACCGGTTGTTTATGAAGTTGTTCCACAACACTGTACTCACTGTGTTTCAAAAATATTAAGAATTACTTAACTTCTTATTCTTTTATTGGCTCATTGATCAACGGTTCAGGCACGATTGCTTTTTTTCTCTTTTACTTTTCTGTCAAAGCTCATTCTTTTGTTGGTTCTGCTCGGGGGTTTATCAAGTCGTAGCGCTTCCCACTTCGCGTGTGAAAGCCTATACCTTGATTCCCTTCTGCCGTAGCAGCCGAAGTCTCCTTTCCAGGAACAGTTGTGTTGCATTCATAGTTCCATGGGACTTTCTTGCTATCTTTGTAAGGGAAGGTTGCCAGTTTCTGAATGATGATCTTCGGCGTTATATATGTTCTAACTTCACTATTCTTAGGTCGCAAAATGATGACCACAGGATAATTAGCTTTTGGAACTCCCGCCGTTAATTCCGATGTGCATATGTTTCCTTCCTCTTGAACTTCTTCATGGAACTCCGTCTCTTTGTTATCTATCATGCCTTGAACCAAAGTTTTGAATTCTGTACATTCCTGTATCTCGTGTCCTATCTCATGGTGGAACTCACAGTAGTTCCCTTTCTCTTCATAAATCTTTTCTGAATCTGTAATGATTAACCCCATTTTTTTCAACTCCTTCCAGACCCATCTCAAAGGGGTTCTTACCTCTACAACGTCTGTCTTAACATTTCTCCCCATGTTTCCACTCATCATGTTCACCTCGTTATGATTAGGCAATGGGTTTTCTTCATTGGGCGAATCATCCAACTTGACAACGTCCATACCAATTAGTTTTTAAACCAGTTTCTTGAAGGCTATGCAATTTTCTATAGAATGTCCCACAATCCCTGTATGATAGTCGCACTGTGCACTCGCATCGTACCAATTAGGGTATGGCGGTTGTAGGGGTTTCAAATAGTGAGGGGCAACAACATGTGCATCGAATAACCTCTGATACAGCTCCTTATACGACATTGGGATTGGCGTGAATTGGAGCTTTTCAGTGCTTTAGCTCGTTCCAGATTCTTGTCTTGATGAGCCTGACTTGTTGGTTGTCACCTTCCTCGGTTGATTCACCGTAATTGACTTTGAGTAACCTTTGTTATATGTACCCGCATTGTTCACCTCATTCTCCTTTTTCTTCGAAGTTGACCTTCGGTTACTTTCTCCCGCGTCAATCTTCCCACTTCTGATAGCATTTTCGATCATTTCACCATTCATGACTATGTCAGAGAAGCTTTTGGTGGCACTTCCTATCATGTGTGTGATAAACGGGGCTTTCAAGGTGTTAATGAAGAGCATTGTCGTCTCTTTCTCCAAGAGGGGTGGCTGAACCTGGACTGCAACTTCCCTCCACCTCTGTGCATACTGCCTAAAACTTTCGTTTGACTTTTTTTCCATGTTTTACAAAGTGATTCTATCAGGAACCATATCTATCACATGACTATATTGCCTCATGAATGCTTGAACTAGTCCCTCTATGAACCAATCTTGGTACGGCTCAATTGATTGTACCATTTGGACGCTGCCCCTACCAAACTATCTTGGAAGCAGTGTATTAGCAGTTGATCATTGTTAATGTAGCCAGTCATCCTTCTACAGAACATGGTGATATGGGATTTGGGACAGCTAGTTCCATTGTATTTTTCAAATTCAGGAATTTTAAATTTGGGAGGAAGTGCTAGGTCTGGGACTAAGCTTAGATCCTAGCGTCAATTCCCTGATTACTATCAGCGCTTTCCAAGGCTTTGAATTTTTCCTCCAACCATTTATACCTATCTTCCCACTGTTTTGGTAATTCCGCGTTCGCCTTTCCTTCTTCAGCTGTTTCATCAAAATCGGGAATAATAGGATTAATTGGGTTATCTCCCGGGCTTAAACTAAATCCTCCCTGGAAAATCGTGGGGATTGTGACACCAGTTTGTAATTGTTGCAGCCTAATTGTGACAGACGGTCTGCATGGGTATATTTCAGCTTGGGTTTGTACATTTGGTAGAGTAAAACCCGAAGAACACAACGGATCCTCATTACTTTCTCCATGATTGGCCCTTTCCCGTTTCTACTCTCCCCGTCAGTAGATGGGTCAATTCAGCCATCGCATCTTTTTGAGCTTTGATCAATTTTTCCATCATGTCTTCTTGGATTTTATCTAGCCGCTCTTGCATTTGTACTTGTAACCGTTCTTGGATATCTTTTTGCATTTGCTCTAATTTCTCTAATCTTTGGTCAATTTCCTTATTTTTCCGGTGAGTACCGTATTGATGCTTAATTGGTGAGCTTTTGTCGGTTTCCAGATTAGCTGTAATGATTTTAACCGGTTAGGGTCTTTTGGTGGACTCTAATGTACATGATGCAATGTAATGCGAATGCATGAATGCAAAGAGGCGTCGATTCTGATTCAATTTCATTTAGAAAACTTTACTAGAAAACAAAATTCTTTACATAAAACATATTACATATATGGTTTTGCCCTAGTGCTCAGAAATTTAATTTTCCTAAGTAACGAAGCTAATTTTTGTCCCTGACTTGATTCCAGCTCATACTTTCTGCTTAGCGCATCAGCTTGTACCGCCAAAGTCTGCAGGTGATCAGCTACCTCTCGAATTTGAACGATAGCTTATCCCATGATACGATCTCTGTTTTCAACTTGATTCTGAAAGTGGTGAAGTTGCTCCCTCTGACGAATTTCGTTGGTTTCCAGGTACTCAGTCCGGATCTCACAATTTCGCAATGCCGATTCCAACTCTTCTATTCTTTCTTTCATTTCTTCGATCTTGCACAAGCTCACTCTCAATTCCATCATGGGATTTCAAATTTGGTACTGATGAGGAGATCTTTCTAACTCAGCCACTCTACCTTTTAGTTCACATTTTTCCTTTTGATTCTTTGACAAACTCTTCTCTAAAGCTCCATTTAGCGACTGAACCTCTTAGAATTTCTTTTCCCATCCATCAGCCTTGATCTTTTCTTCCCGAATCTCTTGACGCCACTGTTCTGAAGTTTTCCCTAGCCCAGCAGTTCATATTGATAACATCAACTTCTTATAGTCTGTCTTCAAAGTGTCCAAATCTTCCTCAGCTTTGTTCTTACCTTTTCTTAATTTCTCAGTCTCTAACTTTTGAACATCCACATCTAATCCCAAGTGCATCTTTTCTTCTTCCAACTGCTCGATCTTTTTTTCAAGCTCTGCATTCCTCTTCTCAAAATCTTGCTTTATAATTTCCAATTCAGAGGGAACAACCCGCAAATATTCTTCTATCGATAGACTGTCTCCTTGACCTGGTCTTGGGATATTATCATTGATTCTTCTAACCCACCATTCGTTATATTCAGGAGTCGTCATCAGGCCTACGACTAATCTCTTCATCCGTCGAGTTTGGTCCCATGCACTGGTTACCTCTCGAATCTTCTTTTTATAGCCATTGTCTTTATATGAGAATTCGAACTCAGCTAAGCCTTGGGTTGCAAGTCTCAACTGCCTTGACCTGTACTGTCTTAGCACCATCAATGGAGCATAACCAACAGCTCCCCAGATTCCAAGTAACGGGACCCAATCAAAATTACCACATCGGTATAAGATCTCATCCGGAAGCAACCATGGGGCTCTCCACTCGATGTCCTCCTCATGAAGATTCTAAAGAATGACCAACCATTTCTCTTCTGAGATGTCATCTCTCCTTGGTGTAGCTGCTATCTCTTTTAATAGCGAATAATTTTCAGGGAAGACTCGATACGAAACCTTATCAATTTTCCAAAAATGACTGTGGAACCATACAAGTAGAAGCTGCATACATCCGATGAATCTGCCTTCACCCATCCTTCGACATGCATTCAGTGACCTGAAGGTTTCTGCCAAAATTATCGGAACTGGCATAACCCTCTTATCAAGTCAGCCAAAGAGATCTGAGGTCGCCTCATCTACGTGCCTAGGGCCCTAGGAAAAATTACTAGGCCATAAATGCTCAGAGCAAAGACGTCGACCTTTTTCCTCGCATCAGAGTGCGCTAAAATCAGCTATTGCAGGCTTTTCCAAGGGACGCATTTGCTTTCCCCTTTCTTCTTGATTCGTGCTGTGACCCACTGCTCACTCATTCCGGTGATGTTCATCAACTTCTTTACAAAGGTTGGGACATTAACGACTCTAGAGTAGACTTTATCAACTTGGATCTTAGGGCAACGAAGCAAAGCTGTATATTCCTCTATAGTGGGCACTAAATCAACCCTTCCAAAGGTAAAGCAACCATAAGCGGGGTTCCAATACTGAGTGAGGGCCCGAAACAGATGTTCATCTACCTTCATGTTGAGTAGATACGGTAAATCCCCATAACTAGAGTTGAACAATTGCTTAGTTTCGTCATCCCAATGATCCCATATTACCTTTAATTTCTGAAGGCTATTTTGCGTTACACTGATACGGGTGTAGTCCCACAACTCCGACGTGTACCCCCCGGCTAGACTATCTCCTTTCTGTAATTGTGTTTTCTCCGACCACATACGGCAACAGCATTGTCCTCTACTTTATCAAGAAATCCGTTCTCCATGCCAAGCTTTCTAATTTAGTAATCAAACTTGAATCGACACTCTTTTGAATATGAAATGACATGCAAACATAGCAAAAGGCATCATAAGTTAGTGCAACATACAAAAACACAACTTTAAGCAAGTAAAAAAAATCAAACACCTATCGGGGTAACAGCTAGAGTTTCCGCAATATGATCGATGGTGGATTCCTAGTGTTTCCTATATGCAGTTCGGTTCTAAAGTTAAGGTACCCGAACCAGAAGATTCCTCGATCCTCACCCATTATAGGCTCATACGGACCGAGTTCAGTTCAGGGGAATACATTTCTCTATGGCTTCATGGAGATGAAAATCTCACGAAGACATAGGTACGGATGTATCCCGAAAGCGGTCCACTATCCTGCACGGAGGTGAAAACCTCACGAAGGACTAGTTTCTCACTCCCACTTAAAAGGGTAAGACTAAACAGTCTGTATGCAATATGATGCTAAGATATAAGACTCAATTTACAATAATCATACCATACACAAATGCAATGAGAGGATCGTAATTTTTCAAATTAAATTTTCAATTTTCAATAATAAGATAAAAATAATCAATTTTACAGCTTGACTCTCTTGAGGTCACCAGTGGAGTTGCCAAGCTGTCGAAACCATTTTTTTGAAAACAAAAAATTTAGTAGTCGACTTGAAAATGAAAAGAAAATTGGAGTCACCACCGACCCTTTATTAAGGTGTGATCGGCTCATCTTGAAAATGATTTTGGTCTGCGAAATTTGAGAAAACAGGTTCGGGAGTCCGTTATGCACGAGGAAAGGGTTAGCACCCTCGTAACGCCCAAAATTAGTACCAAATTGATTAATTAAGGTCTTAATTTCGACTATCAAAAATTCGTGAAGAATTTTAAAAATTATGATCCTCCCTATTATTAATGTTAATTTTATAAAAGATGCTTGGATAAATCGAGATAAATGCTAAAGACCTTATCGTCTCAGAGTAATAAGATGTCATGCCCAATACATTAGGACACGACATTTTTAGTCCTCGAGAATGAGCTTGTCTTTTGACTTTCAAAACTCTTGCGGTGGAGTTAAAAAGGGATATTCAGTTGCTTTAAATCAGATGAAAAATTGAAACCTAATACGTTAGGGCACAGTTTCTCTAAATTCCTAGCATTGAATATAGCCCTTATTATTTAAATCTTCATTTCGAGAAAACGACACGTCACATCCAATACATTAGGACACGACGTATCAAATTCCCGAAAGTGAGTTTTTGGTTTATGCGCTTTGATTGTAGAAAATTTTTGATTATTTAGATTCAACGAGGAAAATTGGAACCCAATACGTTAGGGCTCCATTCCCTCGAAGATTCCAAATTTCGGGTATTGCGTTATTTTGAAAGTTTTTGGATAAATTGGTTTTGATACTCAAATGAAATTAAATGTAATTCTTTAAAATAAAAAGGATTGATTAATGATGTACAATGCGAGATGATGATTCATGAACTAAAACGTATACTAACGAACGTCAAACAATCAATAAATATAAATAAACAATACAATATAACAATGGCAAGAATCTCATATTATATGTTGGCGAGATATTAATAAGAATTAAAAGGAATATCGGGTAAATTAATATAAACAATTTTGAAATAGACTAAAAAGTGAATAGCATACAAGGCGAAAGTTGAAAATTATTAATAAATCACATGCATCAAATTTTATCACAAACAATATATATATATATATATATATATATTTATATATCTAATTTGAAATAGATTTGAAGGAAGATAAGAGAAACACTACATTGAAATTATAATATTAAAATGAATTTTAAAGTAAATAAAAATATATGTGTAACATACCAAATAACATACATACATTAATCTAAATAAGCAACATGTATATGAAAAGAAAAGTTTAATAATAACACAAATAATACTAGGGTTAATAAATAATAATATTATTATCAAATTAATTACATAAAAAAAAACAAAAGGGATTAGACTAACTTAAAAACAGAATTAAAAGAACCAAATGAAAATAAAACAAAGTAAAGGGGCCGAATGCAATGCGTGGATAACTTGGGGGACCATATGGGAAATAATCCCAGTCCCTCAAGAACACAGCATATAATCTAGGCCCAGATGAAAGAAAATCAAAATGAAGTGCGAAATTTATAAATAAATAAAAACTAATATGAAAACACTACGAAGTAAGGGGGACCGAATGCACAAATAACCCTACCAAGGCCTCAACGCGCGGATCTCAGCCGCTTCTGGGTTGGGTCATCGGGTTAAGCAGGTTAAATGGTGCCGTTTTGAGGGTTGTTAGCCCTAGCCCAAAACGACACCGTGCAACTATATTATTTAAACCTAATTTTTTTTAGCTCAGTTTGCTTAACAAAGAAAAAAAATAAAAAAGAGGGCCATCCCCTCCTCTCGTTTGCGCTAGGGTTTCAACCCCAGTCTCACATCACCGAAAGCTCCACCGATTTCTGGCCTCACAGCCCTCTCCCAAACTCCGATTGAGGCGAAGTGAACGAGGTTTCGCTCGACGCTAACACAGAGGTAAGTCTTCCTTCCCCTATCTTTATTTTACAGGTGTCGAGAGTAATAAGCGAATCGGAGAAAATAGAAAAGGGAGAAAAAAAAGAAAAAAGAAGTCACCTTCAACAAACTTTTCTTTTTTGATTGCTCTTGCTATTTTTTTTGTGTTTGTCTGCGTAACCATTTACAAAGGTTTCGCCTTTTGTTTTATAGGTCGAAAAAAAGTAAACAAAAAAAGAAAAATAAGAAAAATACAATTTTTTCTGTTTTCTGCTGCATTGTTTGCATCCCATTTGTAGGTGTACCGTGGCAGAAATCGACATAGAGGTACGGAGGCGAAGGCGCATGCGTGAGGGCAGAGGCTTGGCACGCGCGGGGGGAGTTAGGGCTGCTGCAACACTGGGGCTTGCTCGCTGCTAGGGTATCGGCCTTGATTTGGGTTGGGTATTGGGCTAGTGTGGGGTTTGTAACGTTTGGGCTTAGTGGGTCTAATGTGTTCGGGTTTAGGGTGTCTGAAACTTTAGGCTAGTTGGGTCTACTAGGTTTTGGGCCTGTTGATGTAAAGAACTGGACTGTGTTATTTTTTGGACATTTAATTTTTAATTTGGTTTTATTTTATTTATTTGTTTATTTGGTTTATTTCACTAACGGGCCATGCAGATTGGGCCTATTACAAACCCAATAGAACGTTATACGAAGAGAAATTCAAGAATGATGCCAAAAGAAAGAAGCAAAAGAAAAAGAAAAATAAAAAGAAACGGTGAGGGAGAAGAAGTTAATGTATAAGGAAATTCATTTAAAATCTTAAGATCGATATTTACGAAGAAGTGCAAAAATAATATTCCTTAATGCACACACAAAGATTCAAACATAGGACCATTGAAACAAACAAGTGTTTAACCGTTGAACCAATATGTTCATTCTTTAAACCTTAACACACAGAATCTAACTTAAGTGATACATGCAAGTCTAATAATTTAATTAAAGTATACGTAAAACTTGAAAACACATGACTCAAACCTCAGACCTTTAGTGAGGAACCAAAGCACATTACCATAGAAACACCTCACATTTCCATTGACACAAACTAAAAAGAAAACTCACATTTTTAGGGTGTTACATATTTCTTCGATGTTTTAATTGAAATGCATCATGTTTCTCTTTACTTTAGTAGAGGCTAACACTTGTATCTAATATGAATTTTTACATCCTTAACCTCATCTGTCATGTCCATTAACACATGGACAATACCTGGCAATCCATCCGCAACACCTCAATGCTTTTCTCCGTACCATTCCAACATCAAATGACTCCCTCCTCCTTTCTTCCCTAACGCTTTTCCATTCTTGATAATTTGAATTTCATCAACTGTGCGTTGCACAATAAAACACCCAAAAGTTTCACAGTTCATCCAACCTTATTTAGAGATGATATATTGCTAACATATACTTACTGTAGTTGTAGAAGGGATAGTCCTTTCAGCAAGATGCTTGTTCAAGAACAGACAAACCAATCAAAACCCAACTCTTCCATGCAATAATTCAACAAGGAGATCTGTTGAGAGCTTAATCTGATTAATTTATTCATAGAAATTACAGTAGCAGCCATAAAGTTGAAAAATCATCTACAGAGTACCGCTATAAACGAGGTTAAGTAATGATTAAGCGACTCTTGATTTCCAGCCTACTTTGCGGCCGCAACATCAAGAGCATAAACATGGATAATTATTATTAGAGTAAACTACCAAAACAGTTCATTGTCTTTATGTCAGGTTACATATTAGTCACTTATGTTTGAAATGTTACGTTAAATAATCATTTCAAACGAAAATTTTAACATGCCACATCAGCTTACCGCTACACCATTAACGACAATTAACGACTCAGTAACTAAAATGTTACAACACATTAACGTAAGTGACTAAAACGTAACATTTCAAATATAAGTGACTAAAATATAACATAAGGTAAATAAAAGTGACTATTTTGGTAGTTTACCCTTATTATTATTTAGAGATAAATAAAACAATTTATCTTCCTCTATTGCGTATTTATATATAATTTAAATAGAGAAAAATAGATAAAATATAAATATAGAGTTTTGCATCTTTTATATCTCCTAAAATTTTCTATTTTGGCAATTGATTGATTTCTAAGTGCGGTGGTTGGTTTGACCAACTGATTTTATTAATTGATTTGATCAACTGATTCCATTAACATCCATTATGAAATTTAATTAATGAATATTTTTGAAATTTTAAATAAACAAATTTCTTAAGTTCCTTATTTACAAATATTAACTTTATGAAAATTAATAAATATTAATAGTGTATCAATATAATTGTAAACTATATTTTTAGTGATAATTTTGTCATGTTCTTAGTAGGTAATTTAGTGATAATTATGTCACACTCTAAATGAATTTGTTAAGTAGCATATTTCAATTAATATAAAGTTGCATAAGAAATCATTTTACACAAGTAAATTGAAAATAAATTAAGAGTACATAAATATTCAATGATGAATTGGCTCGATTGAAAATTTCTCGTGGCAATGTTGATTTTTGTAGATTCACGGTGGAGTTTTAAAAAAAATTTAGTTTGGACTTTGGAAGTGAAAGTGAAAATAAGAGAATGGAGGCTATTGATATCTTAGCACCCCTATTTGAGAGCATGTGGCAAATAGAGTAATTTTTGAGCAAGCATGGTTAGCTATGTCATTCCACATATCTTATTCCCTAATGTTGAAAAAGTTACCCATCCCAACAAATTTTTTATTTTGGAGGTTTTAGCTTAATAAGCTCTTGCAAACCTCCATTCACCTAGTACTACAATTAGAGGGTTTGACTAACCAATCCTCCATTTGTGCACAAATAAACTAAAAAAACCCAAAAATCTGTTTAACAAATATCTCATAGCCTAATTTAAGTAATGAAGCAAATAACAAAATTGATTGTATGGGTAAATAAGATACAACCCAATTTGAGTAACGAAGCAAAAGAAGAAAGTGAATTATGTACGAAAAAAATAAAGAAGATGAGTTCAAACATCACCCATGGCTAAGCATAGGGTGAGGTTGCTTGTGTCAACAGGTGAAGTCATAAATTATTTTAGGGGCAAAACCGAATTATAATTTTTGTAACAACCCATTTTTGGTAAAATCAGAATAGTGGTTTTTGGACCACAAATCTGAGTTCGAAAAGAAATTTTTAATATTATTTTATGGTCTACAATATGATAATAATTTCATATGAAAATTTCGTAAAGAAATTTTACCGATTACATGTTTAATTTGATAAAAGACCAAATTGCACAAAGTGCAAAAGTTGAGTTCTAATAGCTAAAGGGAGTAAATAGCTATAGAATTTTAAATTAGAGGTCTTTATATGATAAATAGACCATTAAAAATGCTTAGTGATTAAGGATGATGATTCATCCATGGAAAATAAAATAAAGAAAAGGACTAAATTGGAAAGTAAAATAATAAAAGATGATAAATGATAAAATAATGAAAATATAATCATTTATATCATCTTTCCCAAATTAAAAGTATGGAAACCCTAGTCATGGAAACCTAAGCTCAATCCAACTTATTTTTCTTGATTAGGTAAGTATTCATGCCCCGTTTTTAATGATTTTTATATTTTCGAGATCGTAATAGCTTAATCTAGCTATCTCGGGGATTAATTTGTAAAGTTATCAAGGTACTAGGGTTTTTCCATGGAATAACATAGATGAATTATGAATTTTTATGGTAGAAAATGAAAGGTTGTTGATAGATAAACAACTTTTGTAAAGTGAATTGTTATGAAATTAAATTTTTAGGGACTAAATTGAAAAGATGTGAAATCCATGAAAAAATTCTAAATTTTATGAAATAAATGGGCTATAAATGTTATATATAAAATTTAGATAGGATTGGAATAAGGATTAAATTGCATGAATTTCATTTTTCGAGCCTAGGGACGAAATCGTCATTAAGTATAAGTAAATGGGCAAAACGGTAATTTTTCCTAAGATGTGAATTTGACTGAATTGAGTATAAATTGTATTAAATTGATGTTAAATTTACTCGTATAGATTTGGATAGACCAAATTAGGAGTTAGAACAAGGAAAAGAGAGTGTCGGATTAGTAGATTTTACGTGCATGAACATTTGTCGAGGTAAATTCGTATAAATAAATTTTGTTTATGTATATCCGATAATACCTGAGAAATAATAAGTCTCGTTTGGATAAAGGAAATTTGATGGATACAGAATTCACGATTGGTTGTAATTCTGCATATGCTGCGAACACACCATAGCTCTTACGAGGGTCCCATTATAAGCCCTCTCGAGCTTCCTGTTACATGGTTCTTGGGAGCATCCCGATTGGTATTGATCTTGCATGTGTTGTGGACATACCGCAGCTTTTTGTGAGCGTCCTATTATATGATCGGTAGTGATCTTGCATGTGTTGCAGATATACCGCAGCTCACTGTGAGCGTCCTGTTATATGGTTCTCCGGAGCTTCCCGATATTGCTCGCTTAAACTTCCAGAATTTATGGCTATCCGGAGCTTCTGATTTATGGCTCTTCAGAGCTTCCCGTTAAAAGGCCTTTTATGAGCTTCCTGATTTAGGCTCTTATGAGCTTCCTGTTATAGCCCGGATAAGCTTTCTGTTACATGGCTCACATGAGTTTCCCGTTATATGGCTCGAGAGAGTGCTTTCTGATTATGTGCTCTAATGAGCACTCCTGAATATGAGTTGACAGATTATAATTGTACACCTCGAGTGTGCTACATGTGTATCCATCAATATTGCAAATAAATTCAACGAGAAAAATCCTGACATGAGAAAATATGAGCACGAAATGAATTATTATACTTATCTTCCTGAAATACATGAAAATGATGATACATGATATATGGAAGTATGAAATGATGATATATAAACAAGGAATTTGTTTGATGAATATGTTCATCTATGATTATAGATTTCTACACCTCGAGTGTACTTCCATTGTTTCCATCGATATTTCAATTGATTTAATGGGCAAAATCCTGATATGAAATAATCTGAACTTAAGACAAATTATTATGAAAATGTACTTGAAATACATGGATATGATTTGTATATGTTATATGAATTCATGATGTGGAAAATATATGTATATGGAAATTTTGTTATTGTTGAGCCTAATCATATTTCTTGATATTTGAATGAAATATATGACTAACAAGAGTAATAAGGATATGTTTTAGGGCTTGTGACCAAATTGGTTGATTGTGTCTTGCATGTTTATCTTGAACATGAATGAATGGTAAGTTAATTACCATGTTATACGGGCTTACTAAGCATTTCATGTTTACTCTGTTTTATTTTCCCCTGTCCTATAGTAATTCGGAAGCTCGTTTGATTGGAAGTTTGGCGGAGATCACTCACATTATCCATCAGCCCATTTCGGTATATATGGTAAATCAATTATGGTTATAATGGCATGTATAGGTTAATTGATCAATATTGGCATGTATATATTTTGGTTATAATTAGCCATTGGTATGACTTGTGATGAACATGTTTTGATTTATATAAGAAAATATGTTATGTTTGGCATGTGTTTGAAATGATTCATTTAAGCTAGTATATTTGATAAAATATGCATAAAGGTGAACTTGGTATCTAGGTAAGTATGAGTATAAGATTGGCATGATAATAAATTATCATTTAAGGTGCCTAAAGGCACATTGGTTGAATGTTTGTATTGCATTATGAATATGTAAAAATGTTGGTATAGGTGGAAGACAAATTGGGTGAGAATGTGGCTTGAAAAATAGCCTATTTTCGTCCACACGGGCAGAGACACGGGCGTGTGTGACACATGGCCTAGAACATGGGCGTGTGATCTGGCTGTGTGTCCCCTACATCTTAAAAATTGAAAAATAGAATGCTCAGAATTGATCACACAGCTTGGCACATGGGCATGTGATTTGGCCGTGTAACCCCTACACCTATACACGGTCTAGCACACAGGTGTGTGACTTGGACGTGTAACCCAAGTCAGAGAGTTACATGGCCTGAGGTACGGACGTGTCCCTTGGCTGTATGAGCCACACGGCCTGACCACACGGGCGTGTGTCCCCTGCAACTAGGCAAAATTTTGATATTTTACGAATTTTTTTTGAGTACCCGATTTAGTCCCGATTTGATTCTAATGTATATTTTGGGTCTCGAGGGCTCATATAAGGGACATTATGATTGATTTCTGATATGAATGCTATAAGGCATGAATTTATTTGTTTATCTGATCTGTAAAATCTGGTAATGCTCCGTAACCTTGTTCTGACGACAGATACAGGTTAGGGGTGTTATAATTTTTTTGAGAGAATGTAATTTTATAATATACTAAGATACGATTTTATCATTTTTGAAAGGCTGAACATAATTTTGTTCATACCTTGAAGGGTCAAAATGTAATTTTATTATAGATTAACTTGTAATTTTGTTATTTTTAAAGAGACTAAACTGAATATTTCCATTTTTAGGGGCCAAGACCACTGCTAGTTAGACCTGCTCATGGGTCGGGTCATTCGTCCTAGCCCGAAGGCCCACACAAAAAATAGGAGAATTTGAATAAAAATACGAGGTCCAAGAAATGGGATTGGGTAAAATCTGAAGCCCACTTTTCTATATGGGTTGAGCTAAGGACAAGATTTTTTGGCTTGAGCCTCGGCCCGACCTAAATATATTATGTTATAAAAATAATTATATTAATTGTATATGTTAAATAATAATTATATATATTAAATCATCAACCCAATAACACAACCCAAAATATAAAATGTGTTTTTTAATATAATAAAATATTTATTATATTTATGATAAATTTTTTTAATATAAATATTTTTTAATGTGTTAGAAAATTTTTATTTTAACATTTTTAATACATTTAGTGTAACACTTTTTTTTAAAATTAAATAAAAACTAATCTAAAAATATCAAATATGGGCGGGTTGAGTCAAACCCGAATTTATCTCTTTTAAATTGGATTGAACTTGATCAAAAGAATAAACTCATTTTTCGAATCGAATTGGACCAAAATTAGAAAATTGATCTAAATACTTTGCACAAACTCAATCTAAATTCGACCTAACCCAACCCAACCCATCAGGAGCTCTACTACCTACCTCTTTATCTTTGCCACTACTTGCGTCAATAACACAAATATGTGGTGGGGTTGGGGCGGAAAATGCAGGCAAGGCATGAAGAAAGAATGAGAAAGGCAACGGTTTGTTTAAGGTCCAAAGCAGTGTGTTAGAAAAGATGAGATAGAGAAGACTAAGGTTTGATGAGAGTATCTCCAATTTCTTCTCGATTGTTTTTAAAACAAATAGATTTGTGCATTTCAATTAATTTTTAATGATTTACTGTTTGCTTTCAATAATTTTTTAATTTAATGATTCTGAGTTCTGAAGATAATGAGGGATGGAAACTTGAATGATTTGCTAAACCTTGGGTTTTTTTAATTTTTAAATAGAAGTTTTTAATTTGTTAAGATTTTCCATTAAAATATAAAAAATAGCCTTATATCCTTCAAACTTAGATTTGTGTTTTAATTATTATGTAAATGGTAAGAATGAAGTGAACAAATTACTTGAGATTCGTTATAACATATATTAAAATAAAGTATAAAACATATATTTATCAAATCCAAAAATATTTTAAAGATTTGAAATTCATTACCAAACGAGTTTCTAACTAATCCATGGATTTGAGAAATGATCATGAATGCTATATTTTTAAATTATTTTCGCTTAATTTACATTATCTTTGAAATCCAAATCCAAATTGAAATACTAGTTCCTAAATACTACTTAAAACTTTTTAAAATATTTTCAAAGACCAAGGATTGAATTAATAAAACTATAAAGGTTGAGGACTATAAGGGTTATTCTACCTTAGCTAAATAATTGCCACATTCACAATTGACGGCAAAATTGTATTAAAGGTGGTGGAAGGACAAGTTTTTTTAAAAAATATATAGAGAAAATTAAAATCTCAAAATTAAAATAAAAAGATTTAATTTTAAAATATTAGAGTTGTGTAACCCGAATCTCGTTTGGTCCGGCCTGAAAAGTTCAAGGTACAACTCATTTGTTAAAGAAATAAAATAGAGAGACAAAATTGTGGATATGTGGGAGCGAAGGTTTAAGGCTGTAGCTCACCATAGATCCCCATCCATCAATCTGCCTCCGAGGTACGAATCTTGCCGTTTAAGTTGAATCCATATAGGACTATACTTCTTCTATTAGACGTTGATTATAAAATGGTTGTTTAACCTTTAAAACATTTGTAGTTGAAAACCTCTTGTATTGTTATTTTTCAACATTAGTGAATTTATTCTTCTCTACCCATAGTTTTTTCCAATAAAGGTTTCCACGTAAAATATGTATTCTTATTGCTTTGAGATCAATTCTACTACTATTATCAACATATAGTATAACATAAAAAAGTATTCAATGTATTTAAACCTAATCAAAATTTAATGTTGTCTACCAAGGAATATCAACAACTATACTTTTCTTTTCGACATTAGCCTTTCAGGTATAATAGCAGAGGAGTGTAGCTATGATATACTGTAATTTGTACCAAGAGAAGTGTGGTGATATGGATGATATACCAACTCTCAACTTTAGATTAAGTGAAAGCATATTTTCTCATATGTTATAAATTATGGGTGGAGCCAGTTTATTATGGTTTAAGTTTTCAAATATTATAAGATGTTTTTATTTTGAGATCTTGCTAAATTTTTAACAAACGATTAAGGAAAATATTGAATTTATTGAAAGTATGTGGTTACTAGTGTAATAATATGAGTAAAAATATATTTAACACATGTGTTTTAAAATAGTTAGACATAAAATTAAGATAATTAGTATAGATTTAAATATGCAATTAGAAATATGAGTAAAAACTCTTGTAAAAATAAGACCTCTTCAAAATAAGCAAAAATTTTTCCTTCTTTTTGCTACAAACAAGTCATGTAAGTGGTTAAAAATTACCAATTATGAACAATCTTATAACTAATGACTAAAACATGTGGAGAAAATAACACTTCAACCAAACGTAGCATTAATTATAAAAATAAAATTTAATTTGAATTTGATCAAACTTAAAAGTAAGAAAAAAAACATTATCCAGATCTAGATTTAATCAACAGCTTGCCAATGTTTTTAAAACTGGATTGATGGTCGAACCAATCAGATCATTGTTTAGTCGGTTCAACCGGTCTGATTAAAAAATTATTAAAAATTCAAAAAAAATCAGTGCAACCGACTTTTTATCCTATTAACTGATCCATACTGGTTCCCGAACCAACCAGTTTAAAACCCCTTTTCAAATTGATATCCCAATTGATTCCTAGTCTAATCGATCAAATCGACTGATGTGATTCAAACAACATTCAACTCCCCGTATCTTGCCCAACATTGTCACCTTTTGAGATTAGAGTCAAAGTTGAGTCAAAGCAGGGGTGACATCCCGACGAGGAATCACGCAACGTTTCAACAACGTGATGAATTCTATCTCAAAGTAGCTGTGTAATTAGACTTTCAACATAGTTACTTTTCCCTGTTAAACTCAGATTATTCCAGAGATATTTTAGTCAGATTAGAACTCTAATCTTAGCCTATAAAAAGGGCTTTAGTAACCCTAGAATAGATATTTTCATAACATCAAGATTAAGATAAAAGATTAAGAGAAAGCTTTGAGAGAGTTTTGACGGGCTTTTTTGTTTTAGCCAGAGAGTTTTATATTTTGGGTTAGAGTTTGTTTTAATTATCTCCATTTTGTACTATTCAATTATTTGCTCATTTAGTGAAGTCTCATTTGCCCGTGGTTTTTTATCCTCTTTATTTGGAAGAGTTTTTCCACATAAATATTGGTGTTTGATCTTTTCTACTTTCCTTGTTTGTCGTTTATTCAGGTTTATCCCTAACAAACTGGTATAAGAGCTTGGTTAGGATTCCGAAATCAACCCGTTCAGAGATGGTGACAACGAGATTCGATATTGAGAAGTTTGATAGGATCATAAATTTCAGTTTAGGGCAAGTTCAGATGACTACAACATTGGTTTAGAACGACCTGAAGAATGAGATGAGCTTGATGAGATGACTCTATCTGTAATTTAGTTGTGCCTTATGAACAATGTGTTGCAGGAGGTGTTTATGGAGAAAACAACATCTGGCTTATAGAGAAAGTTAGACACCCTTTACATGACAATGTCTCTAGCTAATCGATTGGTGTTGAAACAATGCATATACACGTTTCATATGGCCGAAGGTGCGTACCTTAGGGATCACATTAGTGAATTTGTTACTTTCTTGAATGATCTAAAGAATGTTGAGGTTAAGATAGATGATAAAGATCAGACTATGCTATTATTGTGCTATTTGTCTCATTTATATAAGTCTTTAAGGGAGACCTTGTGTAACAACCTGATTTTTAGTGGTGTGAGAAACAATAATTTTGGGACCACAATTTTGACGAGTGAGTTCGTAAATGTTACCAATTAATAATTATGAATATAATAGAGTGTCATATTAAAGTTTGGTCCAGTGATTTTGATGTTTGTTTGGTCAATTAAGGAAAAATGACTAAATCGTAAAAACTAAAAAAGTTAATTTCTATTGACTTCTTTTAGTTAAGTGGATTGATTAATGGTCTTTAAGGTTAAAATTAGAAATTTGCCCACTTTTCTAGGAAGTGGACGGTTAGGTGTTTATTTTCTCTAAAACAATAGTAAAATACAAATCAATTTTTAATGGTTAAAATGTAAAAAGAAACAAAATGCCATCATCTTCTTATTTTTGTTTTTCCACCATCGAAATAAACAATTAGAAGAAGGAGAAGCCATTGTTAAGCTTTTAGGAAACATTCGGTTATTGCATGGTATGAATTTCAAAGACGTTTTTCCGTAAATTTTATGTTTTTGAGATCGTTGTAGCTTAATCTAGGTAGCTCAGAGACTATTTTGTAAAACTATCAAAGATTTTAAAAGTCACCATTGTTGTTTTTAATTTTATTTGGATGTTAAATGGTAGAGTTTTGAACTTTGTTAGCAAATAAGGCTTATTTGTAAAGAGGTGGTGGTTAGTTTTTTAAATTAGGGGCTACAATGGAAAAGTTCTAAAATTAGCTTGAGATTTCTATAATTTTTGGTTTTATAGGGTTATCTAAGGATGGAATTGAAAATGGTTTGAAGGGGTTTAAATGTGAAAGTTATAAAGGTATCGATTTTAAGGGATAAATTGAATAAAATTTAAAAGTTTAGGAAAATATTATAAAATGTTAAATAAATAATCATATGCACAAAGTTTTACTTTATAAGTATCTGAAGTTGATAATTAAATTATATTATATTATAGATCAAGAAACAAATCAATCGGTAGATAAATGCGGAAAATGAAAAATTGCTGAGTAGTCATTGGTCTCGTGTTTGTTGCTGTTTCGGTTTAGGTAAGCTCGTGTTTGTTGCTGTTTCGATTTAGGTAAGCTCGTATAATGATTAGTTTGAATTATAATTGTCTTGTGGTTTGGTATGTATGTATAACTTGTATTGAGTAGTTATGGAGAAATAATTTTGAATGCTTGATTGACTGAAAGTGTGAAGTATGGTATAGACAATGTATGTGATTGAAAATGAGAATTTATATAGTTGAATTTATGCGTATGTAATAATGTTTAAGAACAGAAAGAAATGAATATGAATTGAGTCCCGTATGAACATAGTAAACAACTAGGATAAAAATGACATGTCATTAGGGTTATTACAAGTGGCGGAGGTAGAAAATTTTTTTGGGAGGGGGCAAAAGTAAATTGTATATTTTTATGATAGTAAAAATGCAATTTTACCATTTTAATAATCTATATCTTTATAATTTTTAAAGGATTAAATAAAAAATTTATCATTTTTAGGGGACAAAAGTACAATTTTACCATTACTAATTTAAAAATCTATAAATTATAAAGGGCCTAAATGGAAAATTTTCCATTTTAGGGGGGCCATCGTCTCAGGTACTAGTCTTGGATGTTTTACCTATAACACTCCCATACCCAACCCAATTGCCGAGTCAAGGCACCAGGATATCACATTCGTTGCCGAAGCAACTACTGAAAATTTTAGATCAATTTATCATATTATTTAATTAATGTAGATCATTAACTCATTTTAGTAATAACTAAATTTATGACAGAAATAATTATGAGTTAAAGGAGCTAATTAAAACATCCACAATTGATCAAAGACCAAATTGTAAAGTTTATAAAAAAAAACTGAACTGCGTCGCGACGTTGGGGGTTTCACGTTGTGACATGGCAAACTTGTCGTCATGACCTCGTCTCCATTTTCCTACAAATTCCACGCTTTATTTTTATTTATTTATTATATCAATACCTAAATCGTATTCAGATTTTATAACCGCCACTTCATTTTATATACATTCCACTTACATCTATTTCTAATCTCAAGTCCTCATAAAAACATAGCATTCAATCAAAGATAACAAATTTTATAAAATTAACACAAATATTAAAGTTTTACAAATAAGACCATTGGAGGACTTGCACTTTCAAAAGTAGTTATCGATATAAGGCAAAAGATATTTATTTTTAATTGTAACCTTGTTCAACTGTCTGTAATCTATACACAGTCTCAAAGTACCTTATATCTTTTTCACAAATAATACAGGTGCACCCTAGGGAGACATGCTTGGTCTGATAAACCCTCAGTCTAATAACACTTGCAACTAAGCCTTTAATTCTTTTAATTCAGTTGGTGCCATACGGTATGGTGCTACTAAGATCAGAGTTGTTTTCAGAACCACATCAATCACAAACTCAACTTCACGATCAGGTGGTAAACTCAACAATTACTCAGGAAATTCATCGGCAAACTCACTAACAATCGGTAACTATTCTAGCTTTGATTCTGAACCCCGAGTATAAAAATGTAGGCTAAAAATGCCTCATTACCTTTTCGCATTAATCTCTAAGAAAAAAACTGAAATAATTTTAACAATATCTTTTGAATTCTCAAACTCAACTGATATCATCTCTCCTGTCTAACATTTCAAATCAATTTGTTTCTTTCTACAATTTATTACAGCATCATGTTTCGTTAACCAATCCATTTCCAGAATAATATCAAATTCCTGAAAAGGTAGTAACATCAAATCCGCAGGGAATTCACAGCCTTTCATTTTCAGCGGACAATCACGACACTTTAAATTAACTATTACACTTTGGCCTAATGGATTAGTGACTTGAATATCATAATCAGTAGGTTCAACAAAAAATTTCTTTTCTGATACTAATGCAGTGCAAATATAAGAATGTGCAGGCCTAGGGTCAATCAATGCATATACAGTAACATAAAAAAGATAGAATGTACCAGCAATTATGTCTGGAGCCGTAGCTCCTTTTCTTGCTCGGATGGCATAAGTACGTGCAAGTGCCCTAGCCTCTGGCCGGGTAGCAGAATCCTTCATACCCAAATGAGCAGTTCTAGTAGCACTATTTTGGCCCAAACGTCTACTTCGTTGAGAAGTGGCCAACAGTTTCTCTTTCTTCTCTTCATTTTCTTTTTGCAATTGAAGATAGTTTCGAATGAAATGATCAGTTGCTCTGCATTTATAACAAGCCCCCGCTTTACTTTTACATTCACCGAGGGGTATTTCCCACAATACTTGCATTTAGGCTTGGGAGAATTTTGCACACTACCCACACTTGCAGTGGGTCTAATAGATACCCTGTAATCAGGTTGAGTCACCTTAGTTTTATTTGATCTTTCACACATTGAGGTGGCTCGACTGAAATCATCTCTAGTATTTTTAGCCGGCAATGCTGAAAAGGATTTGAAGAAACTTCTTTTGTAAGATTCTTTATTCTGTCTATCTCGTTGCATTTTTCTATTGTACACCTCTTCCATCTTTTGTGCACGATCTGACAGAACGACAAATTCTCATATTTTAGTACCCCCAATCATCATTTTGATTTCATCATTCACCCCTTCTTCAAACCGAATGCACATTTCTTCTTCGGTTGGTATAATTTCCTGAGCATATTAGCTGAGGTATACAAATTCTCTTTCGTACTCGGCTACCAATCTATTTCCTTGACGCAAGTCAAGAAATTCCCTCTTCTTTTTGTCTAGATACCTTTTGCCAACACATTTCTTTTTAAATTCACTCTAAAAGAATTTCCAAGTGATTTTCTCTTTCGGTACTACGACCACTATAGTCGACCACCAATTATATGCTTCTTCTTTCAGTAAGAAAACAACACATCTCAGATAATCATCGGGAGAACAAGCCATTTCTTCAAAAAATCTTACTGTATTCTGAAGCCAATATTCAGCTTTGACTGGGTCATCATCTGACCTACCCCGAAATTCTTCGGCCCCACACTTTTGAGTTTTTCTATCAGAGTACATTTACTGGATTCAGTTATTGCAGGAGGGAGAGGTGCAACTGGCGGCTCTACAGGTGGCACAGTAGGGGGAGAAGGTTGTTGAGTCAGATATCTCTCTTGCATGAATTCACTAAACCATTGATTCACAACCCAAATAACATATTTTTAAGTTCTTGTTCTTGAGCCAGACGAATTGGGACATTACTACTTGTCCCATGTTCAGATGTCTGTACCTTACTATTGGCCTCATCATGATTAGCATGTTCAGATTTATCTGACATCTTTACAATCTATAAGAAAAAAAGAGTTAGATCGGATTATACACATCACACTATCACATATTTATATGGCATGTATTTCTAAGCATTTTACACACTATGTTCATTTCGCGAGTCGGCTAAATCGAAGCTCTAATACCACTAAAAGGTAACACCCCTAACCCTTAACTGTCGCCGAAACAGGGCTATAGAGCATTACCGAACTTTTCTGACCAATTACAAACATTTCATATCATTTAATACACATATCAGAAACCAATCACAATTTACTTACATTGTCCCTTATATAAGCCCTCGAGGCCCAAAATATGTATTAGAAACAAGTCGAGACTAAACCGGAAACTCAGAGAATTTGTCTCAACATTTCAAAATTTTGTCTAGGTGTAGGGGACACACGCCCAATAGACATGCTCGTGTCCATACCCGTGTCTATCTCATTGGTTTATCAAAATCTACTTCTATTTATATATATACAAGCATATAACATTCATAACCATATTTTTAAGTACTTCATTTCCACACCAACCCTATACATGCCATATAAACCGAAATATACGTTGCAAAAGCTACCGGATAAGCTGGATAGTGTGACTTGATGTGCTGATCCAATCTCTCCACCTCATGTTAATCTTCAAGAACATTAATCAACACAAGTAAGCTTAATGAAGCTTAGTAAATTCAATAGGTTAAACATAAATCTTACCGTACATATTATAACAAATTATTTAAGTAAATCATTCAATGTACATTTCCTGCCAATCACAACTTGAATTGATGAATTCACTTGTCGAAACCATTTTTTTTAAAAAACAAAAATTTTAGTTTGTCGACTTTAAAAAATGAAAATTGGGAGTCGCCACCAATCTTTTATTAATGTGTGATTGGTTCGCCTAAAAACAACTTTGGTCTACAAATTTTAGAAAAACGGGTCCGGGAGTCGGTTACGTATGAGGAAGGATTAGCACCCTCATAACGCCCAAAAAATTGGTACATAGTTAATTAATTAATGTCTTAATGTCGAAAATTTGAAAAATATAATCCTTAGCAAAAACTTAAAACGTTACGTATTAAGACCCTTATCATTTCAGAGAAAGAAAATGCCACACCCAATGCGTTACGGCACGACATTCTAATTTCCTCAAAAATGAATTAGGCCCAAATACCCGTGTAATAAAAATTTAAAAGAATATCTATTTATTCAAGATTTAAGAAATCGCGCCCAATACGTTAGGGCACAATTCCTCCAAAATCCCAAACTCGAAATATTTCCTTTATTATTTTTTAGAAGAAAAAAAAATTCATTTCGTGAAATCAATGCGTCACATCCAATACGTTAGGACACAACGTGTTGAATTCCCAATAATGAGTTCTTATTTTTTGATTAAAGAGAAATGCTCGATTGTTAGATTTAACGAAGAAAATCGGAACCCAATACGTTAGGGCTTAATTTCCTTGAAAATCCTAAATACAAGCATTATCTTAATTTTGAAAAGTTTGAAATCGAGTAAAAATGATGTGATGCTACATTAAATATACAACATAATAATAAATATTACAATGGCATAGAAATAATATGAATAAATTAATAAATAAATAATAATGACATGCAAAATATCAAATAAATGGGCAAGATAATAATAAACAATATGCAAACATAAATTGATAAGCGAATAATTGAATTAAATAACAAAAATGCATACAAGTACACATAAAAATATATATAGGTTTGAAATAACTAAAATAATATCAAAGTTAATTAAATAAATAAAACAAGTATATATATATACAAGTATCACGAAAATATTAGTTTTAAAAAAAAGGGCATAAATACATGCTAAAAAAATACATATATATACAAAATAATAATAATTACATATAAGAATTATAAGATAAGATAAAAACAATTGCATTATCAAGAAATATTGATTTTTAAAGAAAATATGAAAAAGGGACTAAATTGGATTGCAAGTAAAAATATGGGGTAAATCCGTAAATAAATAAAGTCTGGAGGACTAAATTGAACGCGCGAATTACATAAAGGGGCTGGAAGGGCAATTTTCCCTTCTCCTCTAAAACGGCGCCGTTCAAAAGGATTAAATTGGAATTTAAAATAAATTAAAGGCCAAATTTAAAAAAACACAAGAATACTTGATTGGAAATATATTAAAAGGTGGAGGGGCCAAAAGCGCAATTTGCCCCTCCGTATGAAAAACACGCGGATCCTGGGTCCCGGTCGGGTCGACGCGCGGATCCTCCCTTCAAAACGGCACCGTTTTGATTGGCTTATTTAAGCCAAATTTAAATAAAAAATTTCATTTCCTATTCCCTTCTTAAAAAAACAACAAAAAAAAAACTTTTAAGAAACTTTCCCCCCTCTTCAGTTATTCGGCCTAAGTCCGACATCGGCCGGTCATCGGCCACCGGCGGCAGCACTGTCGTATGCGGTGGTCGGAGAGCCAAAAATTTCAGATCTTACCCTTCTAAAGCCTGTAAACTCGAATCTAACCCCGAAATTGCCAAAATATTGATGGAGAGGGCCCAGATCTCGAGAAAACCTTTCGGTTTTCGGCCGTCAATCCTCAGTGACGACTTCCTCGACCGTCTGCGGCGGTTAGGACTCGAATACAGGTTATTTCTTTCCTTTTGTATTTATATTATTTATAAATGATAAAAATAAATAGATATAGCGGAAAAAATAAAATAGAAATACAAGTATCAACCTTTAATCGACTATGCTCTCTGTATTGCGAAAGTAAAAGCCTCGGTTTTTATTTGATTTTTCCAAAATCCCTTATTACAGTGCATTAATAGCTTTTTATAGCCGAATGAAAAGATAAATCGAAATCAAGAAACAAATCTTGTTTGATTCGATTTACGAATCTTTGATTTTCTTTCTATCTTTGTTGTTTTATTTCTTTCCTTGTTGTTTTGTTTCCTTGCAGGTGAAGATCATGGAAATCCGGAGCTTGGCTAGGTGGCTGCGGCGCGAGACTCATCCCAGAAACCCTAGGGTTTCTAATTTCGTGTTGGGCCATTGCTTCGGGCCTCTGCTCACTTCTTGGGCTTTGTATTCTGGGTTTGGACCATATATGCCCACTGTAACTTGGGTCTTTAAACTGGGCCAATGTAATGGACATTTGGACCTTTATTTATTATTGTTTTTTAATATTATTTTTATCTGTTTTTGGCGTTTACTGGACCGGACAATAATTGGGTGTTACACACTTATCTTAGATCAATACCAATCATAACATCAAGTCTTAAAAAATTAATTTCATACGTCACTTACCAATCCTTGCTAAATCGAAGAAAGACTTACAGATATGAGTACATCATATTCAGAAGGTCGAAGGCTGCACAGAAGCACATAAGTGCTAAACAGAAACCCGTAAGGGTTAAACAGAAGCTCATAGCAGCTGAATGGAAATCTATAAGGGTTAAACTGAAGCTCAAAAGAGTTGAATGGAAGCCCATAAGGGTTAAACAGAAACTCATATGAGTTAACAGAAGCTCGTGCGAGCTAAATGGAAAGTAAACATGAATGTTCGCAACAAATGCTGAACCTTGGTTTACTTAGGTAATTTGCCATCAATTCATCATTTGCATTTACCATCAATTCATCATTTGCCACAGAACGATTGTACTTAATCTCACGTTCCACTCGTTTTGAACAATCAATTCAATTTCATAATTTAAAAATAATTTTATTTTCAACAATAAATATGAATAATTACATAATACCATTCATCAATTTAATAAATAAATATTAAATTTTAACCATACGAACTTACGGATTTAATTGTAAGATTTGTAGTAGTTCAAAGACTATTATGCTAATTTCCCTTTTCACGATTATCTACGAGCTTTTGATCTAAAATATAAAATTATTCATTCATTAGCATATATTTCAGTTTTAATTCACTTCACAATTAATACCCTCAATTTTTAATTTACACAATTACCCCAAATTTTATAGTTTTTACAATTTAGTCCCTCACCAATTAGTCTATCAAATGAGCTAACCTTTATCAATTGACAATTTATCTAAATATTCTAAGCTATCATATAGCCTATGATCAACAAAATTGTAATATCAAACCCTAATACTTAATCTTTTCACAATTTGGTCCTAAAATCAATATCTATTGAAATCACTAAATAAAATCATCATATAACAAAATTAAAGCTCTAAATTCATGTTAATTCATCACAAAAGTTCATTATTCATCAATGGTAACTTTCAAAATTACCCATAAAATCAAAAACTAATGAAATAGATACTTGGACCTAATTGTAAAAGTCTTAGAAACACAAAAATTTCAAGAAAAGAACAAGAATTAAACTTACTTGAAAAAAAAAAAAACCAGCTTAAGACTCTCCTATGGCATTTTGATTAGACAATTGTTGAAGAAATCGTCTAGAATTCTCTTTTAATTTCAATTTGTTTATTTAATTTTACAAAAGTTCCCATTTTGCCCTTAGTTCACACTTAATTTGTTATTTCTTGTACACATATGCCGCCTCAGCCACCTATTATAGGCTTATTTACCCTTCAAGTCCTCTCTCATTTAACATGTAATCCATTTAATCACTATTTCTTTAATTAACAAGTTTTGGACCTTTTTCAATTTAGTCCTTTTTATTTAATTAACTATCAAAACGTTAAAATTTTCTAACGGTAATTTAACACTACCTTAATGACACTCTGTAAATATTTATAAAAATATTTACGGTTCTGTTTATAATATCGAGGTCTCGATACCTCGTTTTCTAAATCACTTAACTTAATAATTTCTTATAACACACTAATTACTATTTCAAAAATTCCCCTAAAATCACATTTGGCTCATAAGTACTAAATAATAAAATTCACGAGCTTACTCATCGGATTTGGTAGTCTCAAACTACTGTTTCTGACGCTACTAAAAATCGGGCTGTTACAGCAAACCTAAGTTTTGGTTGGGAGAAGACTGGATCGAAGTCGAGGAATTCAGACAAGACATGTGGCTACTGCATGAGGTTAGGTCACATTAAGGTAGAGTGTTATAAGATGCAAAATAAGAACATGAGGGTTTTTGAGAGCAACGAGAAAGGAAAGCAAAAGGCTGAGGTAGCCGATGCTAGTGTGGCCGAGGACAAGTGTGATGAATGGTTGTTGGTGTCTACGACCGAAAAGTCTAAGCTTATTTCTGAGTGGATCCTGAATTTTGGGGTGTTCTTACCATATGTGTCCCAACAAGGACTGCTTCTCCACAAATATTCCAATTGAAGATGTAGTTGTGCACATGGGGAATAATTAGGACACTGTCTAGTGTCAGACATGTGTTTGATTTACAGAAAAACTTGATCTCCCTGCATATTTTAGACTCGAACGATTTTAGAATGGTCATCAAATCAAGTAGCATTAAGGTATCTCGTGGAGCTCTTGTTTTGATGAAAGGTTAGAAAACCGACAGTTTATACATTCTTGAGGGTTCAACAGTGACTGACACAACAACAATTTCCTCGTCTGTTACAGAGTTGTAGTCAACTCGGTTGTGGCATATGCGACTTGGTTATATGAGCGAGAAAGGTATGAACATTGTGAATAAGAGTCATATAGTTTTCAAGTTCAAGCACTGCTTGGATTTGTAGTATCCTGCAAAAATCAAATTAGGCCAATAACGGGGTCTGACAAAGAAGGCATATCAAAATACGAGTCAAGGTGGAGATTTTTAGGGTGTGTCTCACATTTTTTGGTTAAGCTAGAGTCAAACTAGGGGTAATGTCATGACAAGGAATCACACGACGTCACAAGTACTTGACGATGTCCGAAACAAGACAAATTAAAGGCGATGTCGCGGCGAGGAGCCTAGGACGTCGCAACGACATGAAAAATTCTATTTCAAAGTAGCTGCCTAATTAGACTTTTAGTAGTGTTACTTTTCTAAATTAAACTTTGATTAGGGATGAGCATTCAATCGATTTGAGTCAAAAAAATTCTGAGTTAGTCGAGTTGACGAATCCTATTTTAGCAATCGAACTTAATTTTAATTTTTTTAAATCGAGTAAAAAAATTTCGAGTCGAGTCGAGTCGAGTTAATGAATCCTTATTTTTATACTCAATGTTGCGTTTACATGGACTGATTATTTAACTAGTAGATAAAGTACAAGATTATTTAACTGCATAAACAATATAATTTACTTAATAATTACATGTAAAGAACTATTTTAGGCATGCAAAGTAAGTAACTATACATAACGTTGCAAGATGATCCTTACGGCCATACTTTGAGTCAACTATATAAGCTATAACACCGCATGCATAATTATATTTATATAGCGCATAGTTATGCGTTAAGAACTCCTCTGTATACAAGATAACAAAATGATATACCAAAAGTATGATACAGGGACACATGCCACTACTATACAAAATATGATATAACAAAATGATACATCAAAAGTATGATATAGATGGTGTGACGCTCCAAGACTCGAGTTCAACAAAATAGGTCCAAGCTTCCTACACAAAAAAAATCAAGAGTCTAACCAATTATTTTGACCAAACCAAAGCAAATGTAATGTTGAAGTTTCCATAAACATTAACAAAAAATCTATTCCAAAAATTTAAAATCAAACTATCTTCAAGCTTTATCTTCTTCAAACATTGTAGATAGTACCGACAATTCTGTAACAAAAGTAAAAATGTATTCTTAAATTATGAAAATCTTTACTAGAAAAATTAAAATAAACATTCAATTTTGTGATTTGTAGCTAAGTATGTTACCATCTTCATGTTTTGATAACTTTGACAATTCTAATAAATATCAAAAGTGAAAATATTAGTTAAATTGTGAGAATGTTTATAAAAATAAATAAAATAAGTAATTAACTTTTTGTATTAAAGTTAGATCTCTTATATCATCATCTATATTTTGAAGTTCCTCCATATACTCCTCAAGTTGATAGAATCTTTTGATCTTCGAAGCCAATCTTGTGTGCAAACCAAAGCCTCAACCATAGAAAGACTCAAAAGAACTTCTAAAATCACCTAGAACACGTCCACTCTTGCTGAAAGCACTTTTAGATGTAACAATTGAGATAGAAATGAATAACACATCTCGAGCCATTTGCGCAACAATTGGGAATCTTGGACTATTAACTTTCTACCACAGTAACAGATCAAGTGAATCTGAATTATTTTCATAATCTTCTCCCAAATATCTATCCAACTCAGATTTACTTTCCAAGCCAACATGTTACTTTTTCTTCATATATTGTTGCACGACTAAGCTTGTCTTCGGTTTTACTTGATCTATTTCATATTCACTTGAACTTGGGGCTTTAGTGGGATAATTAGATTCAACTTTAAAGTTCATGTGACAGTTTCCCTAAAAAATTTACAGAATATTCAGAAAACAAACCATGCAATTCTCTATTGACCATCATTATAATGTCATCTACAATAATAAGAAAAAGTAAGTTAACTCTAAATGCATGAAAATTCATTTTGCGGCGTGGGTCAAAGATAACTTCTAGATAAATAAGCAAGTTCATCAATTTTGAATCACCTCAGTACTTTTTGTACTTGCCATTCATTTTTAAAGCCATAGATGTAATAGCTCGTTTTCAATGGTGTCGAAAATAGTGGTTTTGAGACCACAATTCCAACTAATGGTTTAGGTAAGTTCGTATATTCATTAAGCTTATTAATTTTTTTGGTGAAATTTTGATTAATATTTGTGTTATGTATAACTTAAAATGATTGTTAAGTGATAATTAGTGATTTGGATTAAATTATAATGTTAGCTAAATTGAAGGCTATGATTGAAAATGGGAAATTACATGGATAAGTACTTGTGATGAAATAATGTGTAGACAATTATATGATTTGGATATGAAACGATCCGTTTGAACCTTGTGAGAGCTTAGGATACAAATGACATGTTATTAGGGTTATTACTATTTCTGGTGCTAATCTTGGGTGTCCTACAGATGGTTGAGGTCCTGCATTTGTTGTGGATTCTCCACAACTCGTGTGAGCAGCATCATGTAGCTTAACATCTCGACCCACAGCTCGTGTGAGCAGGCCCATTTCACAGCTCGTGTGAGCATTTACAGTTACAACTCGTGTGAGCAATTATCGTTATAACTCGTGTGATCATTTTCCCTCGTATCCAATGTTATTTCACTGTGGTTCATCGAGTATAAAATGAAATATGAATGAGTTATGTGAAATGTTTATATGGAAATAGATTTATGAAATGGATTCTTGAATTGAAAATGTGAGATGTTGAAAGAAAATTAGCTAATTGAGTTATATATACTATTTATGAATGTTATATGGTATGATATAGTATAAGCTTCATATTCGTGAATTCACTAAACTTGTGAGTTTTGTGGTGTGCATAGGAAACAAATGAGTTTATGAGTTGTTTAATGAATTTTATGTATGAAATGTTTAGTTGAATCCTTTTTGGTAAGTTTGAGTTTACGTTATATACAAGCTTACTAAGCATTGATTGCTTATTTCCATTGTATTTCATTCTCTATAGGTCAACAGAAGTCAAGGTCAGTTTGAAATTCAAGTCAGAGCTCACACTATCCGTTCTTTGACTTGGTAAAAGTTTAATCATTTTGGTTTGGTTATAAATGGCATGTACTGGGAGCCTTTAAGTTCTTTTGCTTATGATGAAGTTGTTTATAACTTTGGCTTAAGTAAGATTTGTGGTTGTGTATATATATTTGGTATTTTGGCTCATGTATATCTATATAAGTGCTTTTGATCATTTGATTTATACTTCATGAAAGCAGTTTGAGGTATGGAAAAATGGATGTGAATGAAATGGATGAATTGGTATGTTTGACATGTTCATAAGGTAGGAACTTGTGATTATTGAATGTGAATTTGGATTGGTGTTTGTTTTGTGGTACCAACGAGGGCATATTGGTTAGACACTTAGGTTGAATGTTTTGGTATGTTTTAGGCATATTTGAATGTGTGAAAATGGTTGGAAAAGGTTTGGCTTGGTACCTAAGAAATGGTTGATGATTTGGCTTGTCTTAAAAGTTATTTTAGGTGCACACGGCCTGAGACACGGGCTGTCACACAGTTGGGTGCCACATACAGTCACTCCTCACAACCTTGTGACCTATTTGATTTTGGTGCAGGATTTTCCACACAGCATCAGGTTATCACACGGTTTTTCCACACGACCATGTCTTTAAGCCACAGATTTTGGGCTTTATCACATGACCGTGTGACCCCTATTTTTAGTTTTTTTTCCACATTTTTCTATTTTGTTTCAAATTAGACCTTAATTTTTTTCAAACTGATTTGAAGGCTATGTAAGCTCGATTTAAAGCTCGTATTTCTATATATGCTATGGATAAAAATTGGTTATGAATATTTGATATTTAAATTAAATTTTGAATTATTTTATTTTATTTTTTTAATTCATTAACTATCGTAACGCTTTGTAACCCTAATCCCCACAATGATTCTACCCATCGAAAAGACAATGCACATCTATGACTACTTCAAAAAAAGAATTAGAGGCGACATGACATGATCCAGACACCTTCAATGTAAGTTTGTGAAAAGGCTCAAGTACTTTGGTAACTCTTCAAAAATTTTCCCAATCATCACATGTGGGGACTCCATCTCTAGCACCAAGGTTTAGAAAAAAAATTTATGATCATCATTAACATAAGCTTCAAACAAACATTCATATTTTCAACTACATTTAATATCATATAAGTTGAATTCCATCTAGTAGGCACATCTAGACATAAACGAGCCAAAGCACCTACCATTTCTTCTTCTGCTCGACGATTGAATTTATACAACCTTAATGGTGATGCTCTAATATATCTCATAGCTCCTATAACTTGACCCACAGAAATAGAAGCATGCTTAACCTTTTCTTGAACAATAAGATTAAGAATGTATGTCGCACATCTCATATGTATATATTTACCATTCGCAACACAAGCTTTTCGATGGACCTACTTCTTTCTCAAATAATCAATAGAAGCATTGTTAAAAGATGCATTATCAACAGTAATATGAAAGACCTTCTCAATCCCCTAATCTCGAATACATTTCTCAAGGGATTGACCAATGCTCTTACCTTCATGAGCAAAAATTGGGCAAAAGTTTATAATTCTATTTTGTAATCTCCACTTATCATCTATCCAGTGAGCTGATCGAACCATGTAGAATATACTTTGCAATGAACCATGAATTATTTATGGAATTAAACAAAGCAAGATAGCTCTTTCTAATTGTCCAATTAGATGAAAGATGAAACCTTGGGCATACCATAGAAATAAAAAAAATTAAAACCCTCCCCTTTTACAATTTTAAAAAGGAAATTCATCCACAATAATCAAATGAATCAATGCATTTCTAATATCATCTTGATTAGACACCCAAGTTGACAATATAGATTTTATTAGCTAGATTTTGCAAATGCAAGTTCTCTTTGCTTAAGATCAGAGGTATTACCTCAGGGTTTTCTTGAACAAGTCTTCAAATGGTTATTTAGATTGGTGGTAGAGGCCCCGGTTTCCATTGTGTAAGTGGCATCGCAATAATTGCACTTTGCCCTATTCTCCCTATCTTTTGTTGCGTATTTGCTGAAATGTTGTCAACAAGGTACTTTTAGTTTGGTCTTTCTTTAAGTAGTTCCCGTCTTTTTTGTGCGAATAACTTTAGTAGGAGAAGTAGGTGCAACTTCTTGTAATGGTTTTTACTTTAAGTCTTTTGTGATAACATTGAGTCATTCATCTACAATAATAAATATAAACAATTAAAATTGAAAATATAAAATACATATTTTATATTAATTGCATAAGAATATAATTTGTTCTGTAAGAATTTCATTCCGAAAATCTATAAGTCTGCATCCACTATAACCATGTAACAATCTGTTTCCAGTGATGTCAAAAATAGTGGTTTCAAGACCACAATTTCGATGAGTGAGTTATATTTTATTATTTATTTAGTGTCTACAGGATTTTATTAAGGTCGTATTAAATTTTCGTTAAGAAATTTTGACGTTTGAATGATTAATTAAGTAAAAAAAAACTAAATCGTAAAAGGTGAAAAAGTTGGGTTCTATTAGCTAAAGGGGTTAAATGACTTTGGAAATGAAATGTAATGGACTTGAATGGTAATTATACCATATATATTGATAGTGGATGTACATGGATAGGTTTTAATGTAATTATGGTAGTTTTTAAAGGTTAAAATGATAATTATACAAATTAAACTTAAACTAAATGAAAACAAAAATTGCTTCATCTTTCTCATTTAACTTCACCACTGAAATTTGAAGAAGGAAATACCATTTTTAAGGTTTGGAGCATTCGGTTAAGCTTGTTACTTGCATGGTATGTGATTTCAGCCCTATTTTTAATGATTTTTATGTTTTTGAGTCTGTTTTAACTTAATCTAGCTAGCCCGAGGGTCAATTTGCAAAAGTGTTAAAGGTTGAGGGTATGTCATGAATTATTTTGAATGATTTTTTTATGTTAATTGATAGATTATGAATCTTTGTTGAAAAATAAACAAGTTTTGTTAAGTGATTTTTGATAAATTTTGGAATTTGGGATTAAATTGTTAAATGTGTAAATCAATAGGTTTTATTGTGAAATGATGGAAAATATGGATTTTATCAAGGTCCCTTGCATCTATGGTTAACATGGATTTAAGTTAAAATGGTTAGATTTTAAGTTATAAGCTTAAATACTAAATTGTGAAAAGTCAAAATGTTAGGGGAAAATTGGTAATTTTACATAAATATGAAATATGGATTAAATTGAATACTAGAAGTATTTAATTTATTCAAATTATATATTTTGATCAAAATAAACCACGTTCGGACTTAGTTCAAGGAAAAGCTAAAGCTTCGGACTAGTTTGATTAAACTACTACGCCCTAATTGTCGAGGTAAGTTCGTAAGAATAGTAATCGCTTAAATTTGTTTTAAATCGAATGATTATTATGTTATTTTGATGTAAATGAATTAATAGACAAATGTATCAATGATATGATGAATTGACGAAAATCGAGTGCCATTTGAACCTTAGGAATTCTTATGATACAAATGACATGTCATTAGGGATTTCATTTTTCGAGTGCTAGTCTTGAATGTCCTACCGATGGCTGAGGTCCTACATTTTTTGTGGATCCTCCATAGCTCGTGTAATTAGCATTGTGTAGCTTACATTCCGACCCACATCTTGTGTGAGCAGGCCTATTTCACAACTCGTATGAGCATTGATGTAAGGAAAGGTTACGGTTATTTGTAAAGGCACACTTCATGTGAGCTTTCCTGAGTATCCGATGTAATTCTAGATGGTTCAACGGGAAAGAAAATGGAACAAAATGGTAAATATGGGAATGGATTGAATCATGACTTAGTGAAAGGATTTATGAATTAAATGATGTTGTACATATGGAAATTTACATATCTTATGGTTGATTTCAATTATGTTATGGATAGATATACTAACTTGTGAGTTAGTGATGTTGACTATGATTTGCTAAGCTTATGGCATTAGAGTTGAATCATGTTTAATCTATGTATTGTATTATTGAAATGGTAAGTTATGTTTAAGGTTTATACGAGCTTACTAAGCACTCGTTGCTTACGTAGTTTCTTTTATTTGTTTTATAGATCATCAGAAGCTTAATTTTATTAGAAGCTCGTCAGAGATCTATCACATTATCCAACAGTTAATTCAGTGGTTTTTGAGCATTTTGGTCAAGGTTTGTAATGACATGTATAGGGTGTTTTGTAATGGTATTTTGATGAATGTGTTAATGTTGTTTTGGCATGTATAAGTTTCAAAGTTATGTCGGTTTGGTATCATTTGAGGCCTTGTCAAATTATGTCATTTTGGTTACTTTATTGTGCATGTTTAGAAGGCTCTTTATGGTATGTTTTGTATGGTTTGGAAATGATTATAATTGGTATGTTTTGGTAACTAGTTGGAATAGGTTATCATGTGTGAAATGGTACAATATTGACATATTTTGATTGTTGTTGTTTTGGTATAATTTGGCACCTTTGAATGGCATATTGGTTAGTTAAAATAGGATCTTGAAATGACATTTTGATGTATGTTTTGGTGATGTTTTGTCCCTTTTAAAGTGTGCATGAATGGGTTGTAAAGTTATGCATGGAATGGTTTTGAACTGGCTTGATTTTAGGAAATTTTAGGTTCACACGGCCTAAGATATGGGTGTGTGACTCAGCCGTGTGAGGCACATGGCCTGGCGACACGGCCGTGTGTCATCTGGGGATTTCTTAAGGTTCAAGTCAGTGAGTTACACGGCCTGATAGACGGGCGTGTGGGACAACTTAAAGAGTTACACGAATGTGTGACCCAACTTAGAGAGTTACACAGGCTGGGACACAGTCGTGTGTCCCTGGATCAAAAGTTACACGGCCTAGGGCTATGTCACACGGCCATGTGACCCCTATTTTGCAATTTTTTACATATTTTCCTTAAACTTTCAAAATTTTTTCAAATTAGCCCCGAATTGCTTTTAAACTATTTCTAGGGCCTCAAAGGCTTGATTTAGGGGCAAAGTACATGTGATTGGTTAGATTATGATATGTTTAATTTATTTGAATATTATAAGGTTAAAATTTTTTGATTGTACAATAATGCTCCGTAACCTTAATTCGACGACAAAAATGTGTTAGGGGTGTTACAAACCCCCCGCCCGATGAAGCCTTAGTGTTCGGATGCTGATTAAGGAAATATGACAGATAAGATATGTTCTGATCGTGTATGGTATTAGGACTTTAAGTAGAATTAGAATTTCTTGAGCACACTTACGATGCTTCAACGTTGTAGAACATAAGGACTATTGTTACGGGGCTAGACCTTTCGTCTCGCAATCCGTGCGGCCTTAGGCGATTCGTTCGTCCAAACTCGCCCAAGTCAGCCTTAACTCCCAAAAGAGAGGATTCTTTAGAACTCCTCCAGGGCACCAATTTGTATAGCGGAAGCGATTGTGCCAAAAGAAGCCACAGGAGAACAACAGAAAGCTAAAGAAAGAAAGCACAAAAAGTGTTTGAGTAAATGCTCAAGAATTCTATTACTCTTAAGAATTCAAGTTACAATGGATGATTTACAAATGAAGGGGAGGCTCTCTATTTATAGTTGAGCTCCCCCAAAATCGACGGTTAAGATACATGTACATCGACGGACGAGATTCACTATATCCCTTGATTTTAGGGATTTACAAGATTTGCCATATCAAATCAAATCTAATCTTACAAGATATGATTCTATTCTAGCTTCTAAGATTAGTTACCAAAATTGCCTAAGTTGCCATGTCTTCAACATTGGGTCAACCAAGCTTCAATCTGATAGGCTTCTTTAGTAGCTTTCTGAATCGGGCCAGTTTTTGTGGGCTAAATGTCCCCCATCTAATCGATAGACCTCCATGGGGCGCATCTTGTGCCATGGTCACGGGCTTTGCACTTTGGCCCGTGACACTAGCATATAGATAAAAACAAAATGTTTGATGAAGTAATATTCGCCTAAAAGCCCTATTGGCGTACAGAACGAACGAACTAGATGTAAACCAGATTAGTTATAAAGAAAAAGAAAACACTCAATTAAGTTTCTCGGGAGTTGAAGACCTTAATAAGATAATTCAGCAAAATGGTGACATTTGTTAGGTTTCAATAAGGTTGTAGGTAATATAAAAAAGATATGCTAGACAGGATGAGGAAAGCCTTTCTTCACTCTTCTAACATTACTGTTTGGAGGGGCAGGAAGGGGGATTTCTTTATGTTAGGACTGAGATCCTGGACGTCACCAATGATTTCTCCATGACAAGGTAAGGTTTATAAACCTCCCTGTTAAGAAAACATAGATCTGTAAAAGTACTTGGCGGAGATAAGAGCCATACGGGTTTATAAGTTGCATAAAGGTTAGGGTTTAACAGATGATTCTTAATGACATTCTTCCGTTCCATTAAATGGTGGTTGGTGTGGTACCAAGTCGATTGATTTGAACTAGAGTTTAAGCTGCTACTCGTAACCACCAGGTGAGTCTCTAGACTGAATCTTACATGTATGTTTGTATTCTAGATACTTCTGTGTCATGTGACCAGACAGTGAAACTTAAACTAATAAAACATGATACTATGCATCTGATAAAAAAAGAAGTATATGCATGTATAATATGTTTGAAAGCATGATTGAGTCTGTCATGACCAAGTCACTGCATGAAAGGTCTATGCATGAAGTTTAAGGGGTTGTGTTACATGTTTGGAAGCATGAATGCATCTGTCATGAAGAAGTCTGAAAGGAATAAGTCCGTTAAGTATGAGTTTGCATGATGAGCATGTGTCTATCTTATGAGTCGTCTAAAGGAGTCTGTCGGGACTGAAAACACAAAACTTAGGCCAAAGGGGTCCATTGATACTAAAAACATGAATATTTGATAAAGACAAGTCCATGACCTTGGCACACTAAAGATTATATAGTGCAAGACCATGGTTGGGCTAGGATACCATATGGAATATGTAAAGGACAGTTGGGTGAGTACCAGCGATGAGGGGCAAACCTCATAATGGTGAGTACAGGTGAATCCTTATCATTAAAAACACCAATTTCCATAAAAGTGAGCCTTTGTGACTATCTATGTTAAAACGAATGCCTTTGTGGCAATATTTTGAAGGGAAAGCCTTTATGGTGAGTACTAAATGTTAAAGGAATGTCTTTGTGGCAATTTCTGTAAATGGATGCCTTTATGGCTATCTCTGTTAAAAGGACACCTTTATGACTCTCTTAGTTAAAGAAATACTTTTATGGGTATCTCTGTTTAATATAAGCCTTTGTGGAAATCTCTGTCAAAGGACGCCTTTGTGGCAAGACTTTGAAAGGGAAGGAATGCCTTTGTGGCATAATCTGAAGAACGGTTCTCGTGATGACCATTTGAAGATAACAACTATGAGCGAACTTAAATGAATGGAAAACACGGTTTTCAGAGAATTGGCGAGTGCAAATTAGCTGTGAAAGTAATGCCAATATGGAAGGTTATTGCGAAGTATATACAATCGATGGGGTCAAAGTTATAAATGAGAAACAAATGATGAAATCCTTGAATAAGGGCTTAGGTAAAAGAAGGTTTCCTTACTAAGTTTTATCGAACTTACCCCTCTGTGTTTTATGTCTTAGGTAAATGAGGCGCTAGGAGGGACGACGCCAGGGCTACACCAAAGGAGTAGCAAAATGGGCACTTATGCATACAGAGTGAAGGTTACATGGGTGTGTTCACGTATGATAGAAACGTTGTGAAAAAGTCTAGAAAAAATTATTTGTAGGCCATAGAGATCATGTAGGTCAATAAGTGAAGTCAGCAATATTATTATTTAGAGGTTGAATAAGAGGGACAATATAAGCCAATGTGATGTGTAATTATATTTGTAATTTCTATACACATTGTACGCCCAAATGAAACTTTGACAGGTAGCTTTACTAAATAAGATGTATTTCTTTGAAAATTTGTATTTCTTAAGCTTTTATAAGTCACTAATAGTAGGGTAACACCCAATATCTGGATCCGATAAATCGGGTCAGGTTTAGGGTGTTACATAAAAAGAATAACTTTCAGACTTGGAAGTTGGGACCAACAAAGAAAAAGAATCGTAAAAAGAATAAATTAAGAAAGGAGGGCTGCTATCTATTTAGCCAAGCTAAGGGATATTTGAAGCTTTTTAAAAGCTTTATTTTTAAAATATAAAATACAAGGACCCCATTAATAATGTTGAGGAGAATAGAGGATATTTTTTTTCCATTAGCACATGGTAGCAAGTGGTGGACAATACTCCCAACATTATTGGAAAAATTTTAATGTTAAGTCCTATAATTGAAATTGGGTTCAGAGTCTTTAACAGATAAATTTAACTTTACAATCTAGTCATCTTGAAACGAAAGCAAGACTAGACAATTAGAATTAGAAATGTAAAATTTATTATTTTTGTATACGTTGAAACTATTATTATTTGGATGTAGAGAAAATGCAAGAATAAAACCACTTTAAATCATTAGAATAAAAACACCATATTATCACTGACCTATGGATTGATAGTCTAATAAAAAAAATCTGCAAGTTGAACAGTTGAAAACACCGTCTTAAACAAAGCCATAAAAAATTATTGATGGTGGTTGTGGGACCAAACAAGAAGCCAAAGAGAAAGTGAGGGGTGTGGGGGAAGGAATCAAAGTTAAAATCAAAGCTTTTAGGTTAATTTTGAGTAAAGGAAAAATGGAAAGTTGGGGGGATTCAGGAAGGAAAGGAAGTGTGCAGGCACAGTAAGGTCGATGGGTTAATGGTTGACTTTTAACTTTAGAAAAGATAAACATGTATCAAAACGATGTGGTTTTGTATTTTCTTATTCGGATTTTTGGATACTCAAATTGTATAATTCATATTCGAGTTAAACAAAAAAATGATTTTTTATTTGATTGGGTCCGAATAACTCGATTAGCTCGAATAACTCAAACTATTTAATTCAAAATTTAATTTTCTTATCGATTTTTTAGTATCAAATCAGATTTTGCTTACCCCTAACTCTAATTTTTCCAGTTTAATCTTTGCCTATAAAAAAGGGGCCTTGGTAACCCTAGAATAGATATCTTCATAACATCAAGATTAAGAGAGAAAAGTAAGAGAAAACTTTGAGGGAATTTTGTGTTTTAACTAGAGAGCTTTGTATTTTTGGTTAGGGTTTGTTTTGATTATCTCCATCTTGTACTCTTTAATTATTTGCTCATTTAGTGAAGTCTCATTTTCCCGTGGTTTTTTATCATCTTTATTTGGAAGAGTTTTTTCACGTAAAATTTGTGTGTTTGATCTTCTCTACTTTTATTGTTCATCATTTATTTAGGTTTATCCCCAACAAAATGATATCAGAGCTTGGTTAGGGTTTCGCAATCAACCTATTCAAATATGGCCACAATGAGATTCGATATCGAGAATTTCGATGGGATCAAAAATTTCATTTTATGGCAAGTTTGAATAATTGCAATGCTGGTTTAGAATGGCTTGAAGAAGGTCGTTACAGGGTAAAAGCTTGCGATTCGGATCAGTCGAAATGTGATGAGCTTGATGTGAAGGCTCTGTCTGTAATTCAGTTGTGCCTCACGAACAATGTTTTGCAAGAGGTTCTTATGTAGAAAACAACATCTGGATCATGGATAAAGTTAGAAATCCTTTACATGACAAAGTCTCTAGCTAATCGATTGGTGTTGAAACAACGTCTATGCACATTTTGTATGGCCAAAGGTGCGTACCTTAGGGCTCACATCAATGAATTAGTTACTCTCTTGAATGATCTAAAGAATGTCGAGGTTAATATAGATGATAAAGATCAGGCTATGATATTATTGTGCTCTTTGCCTTCTTCATATAAGTCTTTCAGGGAGACCTAGATTTATGGTAGACAATTTATCTCTACAATGAGTTAGGTTCAAATAGCAAGTCAGATAGGCAAACCACAGTTTTGATTGTGAGAAACAAGACTAGATCAAAGTCGAGGAATCGATTCAATACATGTGGCTACTGTAAGAAGTTAGGTCACATTAAGGCAAAGTGTTATAAGCTGCAAAATAAGAATAGGAGGGCTGTTGAGAGCAATGATAAAGGAAAACAAAAGGCTAAGATAGTCTATGCTACTGTGGTTGAGGACAAGGGTGATGATTGGTTGTCAGTGTCTATGACCAAAATGTCTAAGCTTACTTTTGAGTGGATCTTGGATTAAGGGTGTTCTTACCATGCGTCCTAACAAGGACTGGTTCTCCACATATAGTCCAGTTAAAGGTGGAGTTGTACAGATGAGGAATAATTCACCTTATAAGATAATCAGTATTGGTACCATTCAAATCAAGATGCATGATGAGATTATCAAGACACTGTCAGGTGTCAAACATGTGCCTGATTTATAAAAAAACCTCATCTCCCTAGGTATGTTAGACTCGAACGATTGTAGAATGGTCATCAAATCAAGCGGCATTAAGGCATCTCGTGAAACTCTCGTTTTGATGAAAGATCAAAAAACTGACAGTGTATACATTCTACAGGGTTCAACAGTGACTGGCACAATAGCAATTTCCTCGTTTACTATAGAATTGGAGTCAACTTGGTTATGGCATATGCTACTTGGTAATATGAGTGAGAAAGGTATAACCATTTTGAATAAGATTCGTACAGTTTCTAATTTTAAGCACCGCTTGGATTTGTAGTATCTTGCAAAAATCAAATTAGGCCTATGATGGGGCTCTACAAAGAAGGCATATCAAAATACGAGTTAAGATAGAGATTTGTGGAGTGTGTGTCACATTTTTTTTTCAAACCAGAGTTAAAAGAAGGGGCGATGTCACGATGAGAAATCTTGTGATGTCACAACGATGTGACAACGTTTGAAATAAAGCAAAACAAAGGCGATGTCATGACGAATTCTATCTCAAAGAAAATGCGTAATTAGACTTTCAACAGGGTTACTTTTCCCAGGTAACTCTGATTATTCCAGAGATATTACAATCAAATTAGAACTCTAATCTTATCTTATAAAAAGGACCTTAGTAATCCTAGAATAAATATATTCATAACATCAAGATTAAGAGAGAGCTTTGAGGGGATTTTGTGTTTTAGCCAGAGAGTTTTCTATTTTGGGTTAGTGTTTTTTTATTATATTCATCTTGTACTCTTCGATTATTTTCTCATTTAGTGAATTCTCATTTGCCTACCATTTTTTATCCTCTTTATTTGGAGGATTTTTTCCATGTAAATATTTGGTTGTTTGATATTCTCTACTTTTCTTACTCGTCGTTTATTCAGGTTTATCCCTAACACTATACTATATAATGACAAGTCGTAACCAAATATAAGCTCTCTTAATGACAGTAGTGTTGTCAAAATTTTCAAGTTTGTGATCCAACAAAATTTTAATTATTATTTTAATTAGACTTTAAACATATAATTTTATAAAAAATTAACCATTCATTTATTCTCTTCTTTTACTTCTTGAATTTGTATTGTTTATCTAATCACTTTAAAATGAATGAAAAAGTTAATGTTTGTTAACTTTGTTGACTTGACATCCACTTATGTGGTAGTCCACATATATCGTCCATTAGAATTAATTATTTTTAAAATTTTAAAAAATTAAAAAGTATTTTATAATTTTTAAAATTTTAAAACTAATTAATTAATGACATTACTACAATCATGTGTATGCCATGCCAGCAAAGTTAACTTTTCTATTCATTTGAGATGATTTGACAAATAAGATTAAAGGCTAAAAGAGACAAAGATTAAATGGAAGGTTAAAATATTTTTATAAAGTTAAAGGGCTACAGAAGTAATTATACCTTTTAATTATAATTGGACATCATCCACGTTACCAATTCTCCACGACGGAGTGAAATGATAAAAAAAACTTCCATAAACAATACACGATCTAAATTGATTTAACATTACAGTACCATTATTAAAGAAACACAGTACTCATATAGAATCATCATCACCTGCCATTTCACACATTATTAATAAGGATTATAATATAGACATATCATACTGCGCTTTAAATAGCTTTGATTCAGCGCCCTTGATCTCTCACTCAGCTTCATCCACCTCTAAAAAACAATGAAAAAGATTCAACACAACCACGTCCAAGCTAAAGAACTGAAGCTTCATGTGGCCCAGATTGGAACTAGTTAGAAATTTTTCTACGTAATTTGACTAACTAATAATACTAGTGGCAAGATAGTTTTAACAATGATGGGAGGTGTGGGCGTGCAGGTTCTAAGGTGGTGGTATTCTTGCATGGATTCCCGAAAATTTGGTATTCTTGGAGACACCAGACAATTGTTGTGGCTAATGCTGGCTACAGAGCTATTTCCATTGATTTTAGGGGCTATCGACTCTCATAGCATCCATCAGAACCAGAGAAGGCAACCTTTAATGACTTTGTTAATGATGTCGTTGCCTTTCTCGACTCTTGGGTATCAATAAGGTACCATTAGTGACTTTGATATGTTTACGAGCTAAGATCAACACATACGTTTAATATTTTTATACTGCTGAAACCAAGCACATCTTGTTGCCAAGGATTTCGGGGCCTTCGTAGCAGCTATGTTAATGAATGAAAAAGTGTTATGACAGTTATTAGTTAGAGCTTGGTAGTTAAGGTGGTTATGGTTTCTGTTGATAGGTTGTGTTATAAATACTATGTTTTGGTACTTTGTTTAATATAATAAAATTCAATCTTTCCTATCCACTCAAATCCGTTATATGTTTCTCAATATGGTATCTAAGCCTTAGTTTTTTTTAAGAGTCTTTTTTGTGTTTCTTCCATGGTGACAGAAGTTGTTTCTGGCAATGATGACGAGAATCATCAGTCAATCAACACAGCTACACCTGTAGCTGGTTCTTCTCCCGATCCTAGTTGTGATTCTTTGAGAAAGATTCAATAATTTCCTACGCATGATACTGTGAAACTAGGTGAGCATAACGTTCTTTTATGGAAACAACAGGTTATGTTAATTCTTGAGGGGTATGGGTTGCATGAATTTGTTCTTGGAACTGTTAGTGTTCCTTTACAGTCTGTTGTTAACAGAGATGGTAAACTTGTTGCTAACCCCTATTTCTTGTTTCATAAGCAACAAGATAAGTTGTTAGCTTCTTGGTTATTATCCACCATTTTTGATGATATCTTGGTGCATCTCACTGGTGCTCGATCAAGTTTTGATGTGTGGAATATTGTTGTCCTGCAGTTTGCTACTAAATCTACTATGACAGTTTCTACTCTGACGCATTCTTTGTATTCTTAAAAAAAGGGGCAGTCAACCATTAAAGAATACTTGGCCAAAATTAAAGGTTTGTATGATACCTTAATGGCTGCAGGCAATGCTATTTTTGAGGAGGAACAAATTAGTATCATTCTTGCTGGTCTGTTAGCGGAGTATGAGTCAATTCGAGTTGTGGTTTCAGCAATGTGTGTTCCACTTGATCTTCTTGCTGAGATGCTTACTGATTGTGAAGCTCGACAACAAGATTTTGTTTCTAGTATGCCTTTACTAGCTAATATTGATCAGCAAAGTGGTATTGATTTACAGGCTAATATTGATCAGCAAAGTGGTATTGATGATAGAAGCACTGGGCAGTTCGACAGAGGTTCTAAACCACCCTACAGGGGTGGTGGTTCTAGGACATTTCGAGGCAGAGGCCGAGGTAAAAGGTTTGTCCATAACAAACTTCAATTCCAGCTGTGTGGTAGGATTGGTCACACTGTATAGAAGTGTTACTATCGATTTGATGAGTCCTTTGAAAGGGTTTCTAATCAGATAATGCATGTGAATTGTCATCAGTTTCAAGATTCTTCCAATTCATTGTGTGGAGGTTCTCATTTTTGTTCCCAAAAAAATACTGTACAAAGTTCTGGTTTTCAAACTAATGTTGTCTCCACAAAAGGGCAGTTTCCCACAAGCTCCTTGAACACAAAAGTATGGTATCCGGACTCGAAAGCATCCAACCATGTTACAATGACTTGGATAATTTGCAGAAGGCAGCACAATATACAGGTAACAACAAGCTTTTCATGGGAAATGGTGTGTCTGTACCAGTGGCTCATGTTGGCTCCTCATTTTTTACAAGTACAAGTAGAGTTTTTCATTTGAAAAATGTGTTGCATGTTCCACGAATCTGCAAAAACTTAATATCTGTTGTACAATTTGCTAAAGGTAATCAAGTTTATTTTGAATTTAATCATTTTAATTGCTTTGTGAAGGATATCAAGACAGGGAACATCTTGTTGGTGAGTCGCATTCATGACGGTTTGTACCAGTTTGATCTATCAGGCACTCAAAGTTTCACAACTTTTTCTTCTCCAGCCACTGCTCACATTACTCATCTAGGGTCTCTTATTTTTAGTGGTTCAGTTTTTGATTTGTGGCACAAACGTCTTGGTCACCCTTGTAATAAAACTGTCACTATAGTTCTTCAAAAGTGTAATATTGTTTCAAAGAGTTGTAAGTTGAATTCAGTTTGTTCAGCATGTCAACTTGGAAAGTTTCATAAGCTTCCATTTTCTACCTCTACTACTGTTTGTTCAGCTCTTTTTGACATAATTGTTTATGATCTGTGGGAACCTGCTTCTGTGGTATCTGAAGGCAATTTTTATTATGTCTCCTTTGTTGAGGCATATTCTAGGTATTCTTGGATGTATCTTATAAAGCGCAAGTCTGAGGCCTTAGACAAATTTCTTCATCTACAGAAACTTATTGAAGTTTCGTTTGGATGTCAAATAAAGGTTCTTCAAATTGATTGAGGTGGAGAATTTTGTTCTTTTCCAAAGGTACTCTCTCAGCTGGGGATTCATCATCGACTTTCTTATCCTTATACCTCTAAAAAAATGGCTTGGTGGAGAGGAAACACAGGCATATAGTTGATACTTGTCTGACATTGTTGGCTCAGGCTAGTGTGCCTATGCATCTTTAGGCTTATGCTTTTCTCAGTGTTGTTTATCTCATCAATAGACTTCCCACACCTGTTCTCAATGGCAAGTCACCCTATAAGGTGTTACATAAAACAGTACCTAACTATATGCATTTAAAGGTGTTTGGCTGTAGGTGTTATCCATATCTCAGACCCTTTAATACTTATAAGTTACAATATCATCTCAGGTCTTGTATGTTCCTTGGCTATAGTCCTGTTCACAAAGGATACAAATGTCTTGATGATACTAGTAAGATCTTTGTCTCTAGGCATTTGGTGTTTGATGAAGAATGTTTTCCTTTTACTAGCTCTACTGGCTCAAGCGGTGGTTCTGCCACTTCTTGGACTGAGCCAAAGTTTCAATATCAGTAGTCTCAGGTTCCAGTTGTGGTATTTTCTTTGGACCAATCTGGATTTGGTGCTCCAAATGTGCCTGTTACTTCAGCTCAGTTGAATTTAGGAGCTATGTCAGAGTCTGCTACTCCACCTTCTAGTCATTTTCTTTTGGAGTCCACTGATTTAAGATTGAGGCAAGACGATAGCATCTCGCCAGGAAATGAAGCTAGCAATAGTAGTTCTACTCATACTCCAATCCCATCTCATTATGATGTAAATCCTCTAATGAATTCAAGTTTGGATTCTGGTGGTAGTCTAGTTGTTGGGGAACTTCAAGATCCTTTATCAGTTTTACCTATCAACTCTCATCCTATGCAAACCAGGTCCAAAAATAACATCTTTAAGCCCAAGGTGTTCTCAGCTGAGTTGAGTGAGACTGAGCCTGTCATAATTGAGGAAGCATTTGCTAGTAAAGAGTGGACACTAATAGCTCAACAAAAGTATGGTGCTCGGTTGAAAAATAAGACATGGGACTTAGTTCCTTTACCTGCAAACAGAAGAGCTATAGGCTGCAAGTGGATGTTCAAACTCAAACCCTACTCAGATGGCACTATTGCTCGTTACAAGGGTCGCTTGGTAGTTAAGGGATATCTTCAAGAATAAGGTATTGATTTTCAAGAAACTTTTAGCCCAGTTATGAAACCAACAACAATTCGAGTTGTTTTGACGTTGGCTGTAAAGTTTGGATGGTAGCTAAGGCAAGTGGATATCAACAATGTGTTTTTCAATGGTGACTTGTCAGAAGAAATTTATATGGTTCAACCTCCTAGTTTTGTGCAGAAGCATGGTGAATGACCGTTGGTGTGTAGAATGAAGAAAGCACTGTATGGTCTTAAATAGGCTCCCAAAGCTTGGTTCTCCAAGCTACAAGATTTCTTGCTCACTTCACAGTTTGTTTTGGCTAAGTCAGATGGTTCTCTCTTTGTAAGAAATGCTGAGGGGGTGATTTTGTATGTACTAGTGTATGTGGATGACATGATTGTCTCTGGAAATCATCAAGGTAGCATAAATAGCTTTGTTTCAACCTCGAATACCTAGTTTTCCTTAAAAGATTTGGGGCCTCTAAGTTACTTCCTTGGTATTGAAGTAACTCCCACCACTGATTGGTTGTTTTTAAGTCAGCACAAATATGTTCTTGATCTTCTAAAAAAAAGCTTGAATGGATCAGGCAAATGGATCTCCTACACCCATGGTCACTTCACCAAACTTATCTCAGCATGTTGGCAGTGCAATTGAGAATGAATCCAAGTATAGAAGCATTGTAGGTGCTCTGCAGTATGTGGTCATCACCAGACCTAACATTACTTTTGCTGTCAATAAAGGTTGTCAATTTATGCATTGGCCTCTTGACCAGCACTTCAAGGCTGTAAAACGCATTCTCAGGTATCTTCAAAGCACTGTGGACTATGGTCTTCATTTTACTGCAACTGTCAACTTGGATTTGGTTGGTTATTCAGATGTAAATTGGGGGACTGATGTGGATGATAAGAGGTCCACTACAGGGTTTTGTGTGTTCCTTGGGGGTAATCCTGTAGCCTGGGGATCGAAGAAGCAACAGACTGTCTCCAAGTCAACAGTAGAAGCTGAGTATAGAGGGCTAGCTCACACTGTTACAGAAGTGGTTTGGCTTAAGTCTCTCTTGTCTGAATTGCATGTTTCTACCTCAAGAAAGGTCGTAGTGTAGTGTGATAACTCAAGAGTTGTTGTTGTATCTGCAAATCCAGCATTGCACTCAAAGTTTAAACATGTTGAGTTAGATCTGTTCTTTGTTAGAGAGAAGATTGCTACTGGAAAACTAAGTGTGGGTCATATTCCAACACAGGAACAAGTAGCAAATGTCTTTACCAAACCTTTGTCAGCTCCTTTATTTGCAAAATTTAAATCATATCTTAAATTGGTTGCAAAGTTTGAACAAATGGTAGATATTAGGAAGATGGAGGCATGTTAAGGAATGAAAAACTGTTATGGCAGTTAGTAGTTAGAGCTTGGTAGTTAAGGTGGTTATGGTTTCTGTTGATAGATTGTGTTATAGATACTATGTTTTGGGACTCTATTTCATATAATAAAATTCAATCTTTCCTATCCAATCAAATCCCTTATATGTTTCTCAATAAGCCATGGTGGGCAAACTTCACCCTCACAGAGTGTTCACCATCATTTTACTAGGCGTTCCTTTCCTACTACCAGGTCTCTCTCCACTCCAGGCTCAACTTCCTCTCATTCCACCTGGCTTTTATATGCTAAGATGGATGGTAAGTAATTTCATTTCATCTACTATTATCTTTTTCCATGCCATCTCTCATTTCCATCATGTTGCATTGTAAATTCCCTACAGGTGCCAGGAAGAGCTGAAGCAGATTTTGGCCGCTTCGACACAAAGATTGTCATACGCAAGGTTTATACTATGTTCTCTAGAAGTTTACCCTAGGTTGCTGTTGATGACCAAGAGATCTTGGATTTGGTTGACTCATCTGCACCTCTCCCACCATGGTTGAGTGAGGAGGATCTTGCAGTGTATGGTTCTTTATACGAGAAAAGCGGATTTCGTACTGCACTGCAAGTTCCATACTGGTGAAGCATGATTGATTATATTCTAATAAGTCAAACTAATTCTATGCTATAGCTAGTTTATTTTGTTCAAATATGTATTTTATACGTATATATATCTCTTACGTGCAGGACTATGATGCAGTCCTGTAGGCTGGACGATGGGAAAACCAGAGCTCTAGGACTTCTGATCATGGGAGAGCAGGACTATATTATGAAATTCCCAGAGCTGGAAGACTATATCAGGACTGGCAAAGTAAAGGAGTTTGTGCCCAATTTGGATGTCACATTTTTGGCACAAGGTAACCATTTCGTCCAAGAACAACTTCCTGGGGAGGTGAATCATTTCATTATCTCATTCCTTAACAAACATCGCAAATAGAGCGAATCCATGGCTTAGCTTCTGCTTCGTCTCCTTCCGCTGAATAAAAGGACCTTGTGCCATTTAAATAAGAATAATATTACCTCAAAATGGTCAAATTCGAATGCATTGGAAGTTGGAGAGTCTCTTGATTTCAGTTCATCAAATGTACTAACATTCACTCTCTTACACCAAGATTAGCATTATCATTTAACAACCAAATCAAAAAGGCTTGAGTGGCAAATTGGAAGCTTACAATTATGCTGCCAGCTTCATTAATTAAACAAAACTAGAGAAAATACACTCGTAAAAAAAAAGCTTTAAAGAAAAAAAAAGGCACCAACTTTGGGAGGAAGATAAGAACTGCCACATATTCTTATTTTGAGTTAACCAAAGTATTGGGGTGGAGAAATAGTACATTAGTATCAGGTTCATATCATTGACTACAAATTGGTGCACATATAAAGAGAGCAAATAATCCGAAACTTATAGATCCATGCTTCAACCATTTCAGAATTGCAAACAATTCATTACAAGTGTTATCCAAAGGCATGTCTTCCAGGAAAGCAGACAGGCAATACCTATTGCATTAGCCTAGAAATTAGAGCTCATATGCAGGGAATCTGGAACCCAAGGGCTCAATCATGTCTAGGAAAAGATATGCCATACCCCCAATCCCTTCAAACAAGGAATAGGGCCTATCACCCCCATGCATCTCTCCCTTGGATATAAGCTTGTGAGCCTGATCAAGCAAAAAGCAAGCAAATGCTTTTGCCCTATACAAGAACTTTACGTTGCCTGTTTTTCCGTAAAGTGAAAGGAAAACATAAGCATTCCCACTAATGCCATGGCAAATTCCTACCCGCTTCAGCAACCCACGGTTCCACACCACCTCTGCTGCATCCACAGCTGCTTCCAGAAATTCATCATCTCCAAAGACCTAAAGAACACAGAGATTCTAATGAATTCTAATTCTGACAGTACACAAATTGTTGCTGGTTGCTAATTTTATTTCTTTTAGTAGCAAAACCTTCAAGAAAGAATTACTTTGTATTGAACTTATGCTACTTTTGGTTGGAGTATTATTTTATTCCACATGTTATTGATTAGCTATAAACTAATTACAATTGGTAGCCACTCGCATGACTTGTTTGTGGCAAAAAGAAGGAAAACTTTTGCTTATTTTGAAGAGGTCTTATCTTTTACAAGAGTTTTTACTCATCTTTCTAATTATATGTTCAAATTTATATAACTATTCTTTATTTTATGTCTAACTATTTTAAAACCTGTGTTAAATAATTTTTTTCTTATGTTATTACACTAATTATCAATTGTAGCATTAATGAATTCCATTCAAGCAAACACCAAGTCAGAGTGAATCCATTAATGCTTAATATTTAATGATGGAAGTTATTCAAACAATACTAGCAATTCAAGGGGTATGCCTTAGTTCTTTCTCTAGCGGCTACAATATAAATAAAAAATCTAATTTACTACATGCTTTTGCAAATACATAAACCTCACTGCAGGAATAATCTCACCATCAAACACACGAATAATTGATAAACAAGTGTCCAATCAATGCCATTACCCAATAAACTAGGAGAACCTAGTGATTTTAATAAAATGTCCCTCGGAGGACAAAAGAAATGTAAATTCTTTTAAATATAGTTTACACAAGAACTTAGAACTTGATTAATTTTAATCTTACCTCAGCAGCCTTGACAAGAGTGAGGGCGATCCCAGGGGCTCCATGGCACCAATGGACAAGAACATCCGACTTCCTATCTTGTTCACTTGCAGGGTAGTTCCCACCCGGAAATCGATTCCTAATCATGTATCTAAGAGTGCTTTTTACATCCTCAGCCTCATCCGGTTTCAACTCCGTGTCCATTAACACATAGATAATACCTGCCAATCCATGCGCAGCACCCCAATACTTTTCTCCATACCATTCAAACATCAAAGGACTTCCTCCTCCTTTCTTCCCTAACGCCCTGCCATTCTTGATAATTTCATCAACCACTGCACGCTGCACAATAAAACACCCAAAAATTTTACGTTTAATCCAACCTCATTTAGAGATGATATATCACGAACATATACTTACTGTAGTTGTAGAAGGGATAGTCCCTTCACCAAGATGCTTGTTCAAGAAAAAACAAGCCCATAGAAACCCAGCTCTTCCATACAATAATTCATCAGGGAGATCCCTTGAGAGCTTAATCTGATTCATTTAATCATAGAAATTACAGTCTATTTTTTTTAGGAAAAAAAAGCGGCCATAAAGTTGGAAAACCATCAGCAGAGTACCTCTCTAAACGGGGTTAAGTAGTGATTAAGCGACTCTTGATTTCCAGAATACTTTGCGGCCACAGCACCAAGAGCACAAACACCCGCTCGACCACATAAAAAGGTTGCATCCCTATTTTTACATTATATATATATATAAACTGGATATGGCCCAATTTAAGTACTGAAGCAAATAACGAAATCGATTGTATGGGTAAACTGGATATGATCCAATTTAAGTAAAAAAGCGAAGGAAGAAGTGATAGATGTACCGAGAAGATAAGGAAGCGGAGTTGCAAGCATCAACAATGGCTAAGCAGAGGGAGAGGTCGTTGGTGTTGTTGGTAAGTTGATAGGATTTGAAGAGCAAGAAAGCAGTACCGAGACTGCCACAATAGAGAGTAAAGTCGGAGACTTTTTGCGAAGTTATCCCCCACGTTTCCAGCGTTACCTGGGTCAAAAACGCAAATATGTGGTGAGGTTGAAGCAAAAAAAAAAAAAAAGCAGCGAAAATTAGGAAGAAAGAGAGATAGAGAGGGAGAGGCAACGGTTTCTTTGAGGTCCAAAGCGGTGCGTTTGAAATGTTGAGATAGAGAAGAGTAAGGCATGGATAGAAGTTTGATCAGAGTATCTCCAATTTCTTGCTGTTCGTGTTGTGTTGTTTCGGGTACGAAGTCCGGCAATACGTTGGGAAAGAAACGATCCGCCATTATTTTTTCAGTCTTTTGGGTTTCTTTAAGAATCGCAAGGCTTTAGCCCTTTAGATGATCCTGAGAGTGTTTTAACTTTTTTAAGGGATTAAGCATTTTTACAACTGATCTGGAGCTGCCACAAGCTAACACCTGTCTCCACGCTGCTATGGTTTTTAGTGAAAGTGTCAGAAACATGCCATGAAGAGCAGGAAGGAATGCAGAAGTGGCAAGGAATAGGTTGCTTTGGCTCAAATTGAGTGTTTTTTTACTTAAATATATTAAAAAAATTAAATACTTAATTGGTTGTCAGCTAGATTAATTATCGAAATGGTACGTTTTCTTTAATCGCGTCTATCTGACAAGCGCGAATCAATTTTTTATATTAAAAAAATATTTTTTTGTTTAAATAAAATATTAATTTTTTATTTTTATTAAAAATATTTAAATATATATACAGGTAAAATACGGTCAACGAGTCAAAATACGGGTAAAAAACGGGTCGCGCCTATCCGATAGGCGCGACTAATTGAGCCTGATACGTAGGTGCGAATGGTCTGCCCACACAGTCCCCCCTCTTACAGCATTTACTGTTGCATGCCCCCTACCCCGCTGCCCCCTCTGCCCGCACAGTACCCCTCCTGCAGCATCTGTTGCTGCATGCATGCCCCGCTCCCTCGCTCCATCTGCTAGCAACTGTTGTTGCACCATGCTGCTGTTGTGTCTAATCCCTTCAATGGGAAAAAGTTGCAAATGGGGGACCTTATAAGCATGGTCCCCCAAACCCCATCCACGGGAAGAGAGAAAGAAAAGAGAGAAAGGAGAAAAAAAAAAAAAGAAGAAAGAAAAAAAAAGGTAATGTATTATTTTAGTAAATAATTTTGTTTATAATTTAAAGAGTTTAATTAAGATATTGTGATTTTTTTGTTATTAATAATTAATTATAAATTATTTATATTTAGTGTTTATAGTTTTGGATTAATATTTTGCATGAATGTAGTTTTTTTGCTTTTTATAATTATTTTAAAATTAATTTGTTAGTAATTTAGGATTATGTTATAAATTTTGTGTTTGTAATTATTTTAAAATTAATTTATTAGTAATTTAGGATTAAGTTATAAATTGTTGTGTTTAGTTTAGTATTTGGTGAGTTTAACATATAAGTTTATAAAAAATTAAAATCATTTCATTTTGAAAAGAATTTGGACAAATGAGGTTTAAGCTCATTTAATTTTTTAAGTTATTGTTAAGTATTGGTATGTTAATAGTTCTTTGTTAACTCATTTAATTTTTTTATATCAACTTGGATATCAATTTGTCCAAGTTTAATCATAACGGACTCTTTTCATAAATTTATATACTTTAAAATTATTTTTATAAAAATGATTGTAGAAATATTGAAGAATATAAATCAATTATTAATATACCAATACTTAATGACAACTTAAAAAATTTAAAAAATTGATAATAATACATTAATAGTATCAATTAAAAGTGTTTCCCAAAACTCATAATTAAGATTCTTATTTTGAGCAATGGGAGTAGAGTTTTGGTGTGTGAAAAATATGAGATAGGGATATATTTATCTACAATAACAAGTAGGATATGAATCTTGAATTCCATTTAATGCACTTTTAGGGAATTTTTTATTGTAGGTAAATTAGGGAATCTTCGAATTCCATTTAATGCACTTTTAGGTAGTTTTGGTCGTGTTTTGTTTCTGAAATTTGAAATAATTTATTGTATTTTTTGAAACAAATTAAATGAATTCATTTTTTTAATTGCAGATTTGCAGCAAATGGGTTCTTTGATTAATAATAATCACATATCAAGTACTATTAATGAGATGATAATAAAATTTTTATTTGATACTCATGTTATTTGCTAAATTAAATTATTTTGTATTAACTATTTTGCTAATTTAATAATGTCAGGGTCCATACCGCATATTGAGGGGCCGTGTTAATAGTGTAGGGTTTCTGCCAGATGAACGCCTAATACCAAACTTAGAGTTAGTTGGGTTCAGATCAGCGGCATTGATCCGGACTTTTGATCTACGATACGACTTGATTTCCGCTTTAGTCCAGCGATGGCATTCGAAGACCCACACATTTGATTTGCCGTGCAGGGAGTGTACCGTCACTCTAGAAGATGTTGCACTACAGCTCGGGCTTCCCATCGACGGGAATGATGTCACGGGCGTAAGTTTAATCTCTAGGCCGGCTACCCATTGTTATGAATTACTTGGACCCTCGCCAAGTGAGGGGAAATTTACCAGTTTGAGATTTTCATGGCTAAAGGCCAATTTTGAGTATTTTCCAAGTACTGCCAATGAACGGGAGGTGATGCAGGCCGTTCGAGCTTATATTATGCACCTTATAGGTGGTGTACTCATGCCAGATGCAAACGGTAGTACGGTCCACTTGATGTACTTACCCCTATTATCTAATTTGCATAACACCCGTTCATATAGTTGGGGGTCCGTAATTTTAGCCATGTTGTATCGAGAACTTTGTCGGATGGCAGATCCTTCTGCGATGGACTTAGGCGAATGCCTCATACTGCTGTAGTCGTGGGCGCTTTACTGGATGCCATTCTTGGCATCCATTAGTCATCAGTCATATATATTTCCACTCGTTAATAGGTGATGAATTTTTACTTGTTATAAGGATTAGTTAACTTTTTTTCAGATTATATTGTTCTAACAATTTGTTTTCGTTGATGGAGTACTAATTCGGGTATCGAGAGGTCATACACGATTTCGATATACCGTCTGATGATTGAGAATCATGCTAGAGAGGGGGTAACTTTTTCCAATATAAACTTAGTTTTATTATTTTATCTCACTTGACCCACGTTAATATAACAATGTTATTAACTGTGCAGTTCATTTAGATATTGTGTTCTGTTCTAAAAATTATGGCGGTTATTCCCTCATCTGCCCACGTCCACTCAAACCTATGGTGTATTAGCGCACCCGTTATCAATTTTCAGGTAGTGGTGGTATCATGGCAATCGAGTACTCCGGCGGTTCGGCTGCATACAGTATATCCTTACATTGCCAGTACGATTGGGGGAGATCCATGAGATGAGTAGGAGGGTGAGGTATGGAAATCATTAGGGAGAAGTGCATGAAGAATATATTACGATGTGGAACAACCAATTGGGGAGGGTACCTCAGATAGATCTTGCTTTGGATCTGTAGCCCTCGTTAGAGTATATACGGTGGTACTGTGAGATAAAGAAACCATTTTTGTTTAGCGGGCGGTCGATGGTAGTCCCTCTACATACGACACGAATTGGGCAACCATTTCCAGATTCGCATCATGCACCAGAGCCAGAGCTAGAGCCAGAGCCAGAGCCGGAGCCAGAGACGGAACTACATTTTGGGGATAGTTCTTATCATCCAGATTTGGGGGCGATGACTATTTCCCGGGCTCTTCAGGCCACAGATATCTTTTAGAGTTTGACATATTCAGCCCACTACCACCTCAGCACTCCAGTCATCCTAGCTCGTATCCACTTCAGTACTCTGCTCCTTCCGGCTCGTATATACCTCAGTACTCCACTCCTTTTGGCCTGTATCCACCGCCGTACTCCACTCCTTCCGGCTCAAGTTCATCGATGGCGTTTGAGACATATGATTTTTCATCTATGTTTCGCACACCGTTACATACGGATAACAAGAACATTGATCACCGTAATCTCCCGCAATGTGAACGTCGAGCTCCACAAAAATATACCCCTAGAACCACACCATCAAACCATCAATTTTAGGGGGTTTTGTAATATAAATAACTTCATATTTATGTAATGAATTTTTTTGGCATTTTATTTATCAATTTAATTTTTTTTTTGCAATTTAAATAGTCAACTTTGTATTTATATAATGACTTTTTTACCATCTTATTTATCAATTTTATGGATTTTTTTATTTTGCAATTTCATAAATAAACTTTATACTAACTATGTAAGTCAAATTAGATTAACTGCAACAAATTGTAAACAAATTTGTGATTCAATCCTCTCAACATGTAATGAACTACATCTCAATTTCTACCTGATTAAGACGATTGTCCAACATGGTAGTTTCGGAGCGGACATTTACTCCGATTATGACCGACTAATCTGCATATGCCACACAACTTCCCGTTGGATTTCTCCTTAATGTCCATTTTGTTATGGATTCTAAATGATTATGGATGACCTTTTGGGTTCCTAAGCAACCCTTTATCTGGGACAAGCTCGAAGGTCGTCAGAGGTACCTCCCAAGTAGATAGGTCAAGAAACACGGGGAACTCATTCTCCCATACACGCAACGTACGTTCGAGGGTGTACACTTCATCGATAAATTATTCTACATTGAGCGAGACTTTAGCACAAGCTGCCACGACATGTGCACATGGATAATGAAGTGTTTGAAACCTCCTGCAGTCACACCGTCTGTTTCGGAGATCAACTCTGTAGGACCTAGGTGGTATACTAGGTCAACGATCGATAGTCTCTGTAACTCGAAACGTTTCATTACGTCGTTAATATACTTCTACTGTCATCGACCTCGCCATCCGACTATTTGCAACTATTACATCCCTAACATCTTCGACAAACACGTGTCCCGCCTCCATCTGGTTGACTTGTTGCTGACCCATTCTTGGCATCAAGGTAGCCAACCTGTAGAACGTAGCCAAGAAGACAGACGAAATCGGAAGATGTCGTGTTTTTAACAACACAACGTTGATCCCCTCCACCAAGTTTGTGGTCATTTGACTATAACGAAAGCCCTCGTTAAAACTTTGAGCCCATTGCCACAGATCTATAGAACCCAACCACTATCAAAAACATGTGTTCATTTGACCCTCTATGTCACTCTCAAGTCGGGCCATTCTTTGACGAAAAATGTGTGGCTCTAGCTCGTGCGTTGCATACGTATTAAGAAAATATAAGTTATGTATTGCTCTAAAACATTAAAACTTATATTGAAAAGATAAGGTAATTCTTTACCCATTCTCACAACTTCTCTCTTCTAGTCTGCATTCTTATAATCTCATTAAAAGTTAGTCGCGATGTGCCGGATGCAGTAAACGAATCTTCATGGTACACCGGAACGCCTAATGGCTATAATTAATCATTTCCCTCTATCAGAGATGATGCAAATATTATCGTTGCTAATAACATACCTCCACAGGTTGGTAAGAAAGAATTCCCACGATTCTATGTTCTCCTTATCGACGATGGAAAATGCTATCGGGAGCACGTTCCTGTTACCATCTTGAGCAACCGTAAGAAGTAGGACCTGTGTGTATTTTCCATATAGCCAGGTTCTATCTACTTGCACAAATGGTTTGCAGTGGGGAAATGCGCGCACATATGGAAAATTTTTTTTCTCGATTGTAGCTGGTCACCCGGCCCGTAATAAAGTCGTGTCTGTAACTTAATGATAGTCCCCGACACGTGTTCCCTCATAGTTGCTATCCATCCTTGTAACTCATTGTACGATGCATCGAAATCTCCGTAAAATTACTCTATTGCCATCTGTTCAGCTATCCATGTCTTCCGGTCTGATACTCGATACTGGAATCGTGCCTGCATTTCAGCAATCAGTACCGGAACTTTAATGGTCGGCATGTCTTTCACCATTGGCATGATGCATGTACTGATAGTTTTGGAGTCAAGTTTTCGATGATCTTCTGTCATACATGCTGAAGTACATGTGTGAGGCACAATAAATTTCCGTATCTCCCACATCTGCGACTTTTGGATAAATACAGCTCGTATCCGCCAATTGCACCGATTTGCCAACCTCCAACACTCTCCAATATATAATGTTGGTTTAGACACGACGACTTTGTAGTCTACTGATATATTCATGCTATACCGCTTAATGGAAAATACGCATTCTTCCTTACTTTCGAATCTTTGGCCCACGAACAACTCCTCAGGATTAGAATATACGGTCATCTAGTGAGCAGGTAGTATTTCAGGGTACTCTAGAAACTCGGTTGCCCACGCCGTATCGAGGTTTATCCGAGACATGTGTGCCCTAGGATTATTATGTATCACAATACGACGAATCTAGATTTCGATTGAAGACGCGTTAACGTTTCCATCCTCATTCACGCCTTCTTCATCAATATCATCTGGGACCTTGTCCACGTCGGGATCACTTTCACTATCGACTTCGTGATCAGCAGGATCACTACTATAGTATACATCATCACCAACCACATCAGTCTCGGGTGCAGCATTAAGATGAATATCGATCCCGTGTATAGTTGATTGACTATCAACATACGATATCGGAACCGCCATACACGACTCTTGAACTCTATCTTCTTCACCTAATGGAGTGGGATCTTCAGTTGCCTCCACACTAGCTAACTCAACAAATAACTGAATCGGTGTATTTTGGTTGCTCCGAGTCCGACAATAAAGAGCGACCATTGTCTCCACGTCTTCATCGTCTACAAGTTCCATTTCGATAAATTTTATTGGATCCGTCGAAACTGGAAACTTGTAGAAAAGTTTTGATATCCTTCTCCCACAACATCTATAAATTTTTTCACTAATTTTTTCCTTCATATCATTAAACAAGATGTTTCTATTAAATCTCATTGCTACTTGTTTGCGACATTCAAATATATATCCCACAGTTGTTGTCAAAATTTCTCCATCAAAATAAACACATACAAAAAACTGATTATCCATCTTCAATACTAGATCTGTTAACAAAATTTCAAAATTCTTAAAACAGTTTCGAAATGCAAAAAAATTTTATAAAATTTTTAATGCCAAAATTTTTCATTCAGAAGCTAACAAAATTAATAACCTAACAAAATAACTTTCAAATAATAAAATTACTAACAAGACTCTACATTCTATTTAAAAAGAAATAAACCAAAATATCTTATCCTTCTTCTTGTTTTCCTTTCTTTTTTTCTTCTCCCTATCTTCTTATTTTCGTTCTGCTAAATTTTGTGTCTGTTCCTCTGCTAAATTTTATGTCTATGCTCATTTGATTTTCGGGGGTATATATAGGGGAAAAATTAAGCAGCAGTGGGCCCCACCATTCACGCCTCTGAGTTAGGCACAACTAGTCGCGCCTTTGAGTTAAGCTCAACTAGTCCGCCTATCAAATAGGCGCAACCTGTATTTCGTATCTATACCCGGGTTATATACTGACCCGAGAAAAAAATTAATAATATTTTATTAAACGAGAAAAAATAAAATATTTTAATATAAAAATTTGATTCGCGCCTGTCAGATAGGCGCAATTAAAGAAACGTACCATTTCGGTAATTAATTTAGCTGACAACCTATTTAGGTATTTAAATTTTTTTAATATATTTGGGCAAAAAACCTGGTTATATACTGATCCGGGAAAAAAATAATAATATTTTATTAAAACAAGAAAAAAATATTTTAATATAAAAATTGATTCGTGCCTGTCAGATAGGTACGATTAAAGAAAACATACCATTTCGATAATTAATCTAGCTGACAACCTATTTAGGTATTTAAATTTTTTTTAATATATTTGAGTAAAAAAAACCCCTCAAATTCAATATATATTGACTTTTTTACATATATATATATAATATAAAAAATTAAAAATTTCGAAAATTAAATACTAATTGGATTAATTATGAAACTGGTATGGTTGGGGGTGGAGGGTGTCAAATAGGCAGCACCACCCCTCTTTTTTTACACGTTAGTGATTGTTAACAAAAATAATAATTTTATATTAAGGGAAGATGAGATTTTATACGATTTAAATATGGGTTGATAGTTGTGCCCATATAATAGGTGGCACCAATGGTGCTTATCTCATAGGCGACACCTTTGAGCAAATTTCTCAACTTTAGTTGGAGCATCAATTGCGGTAGTATCACTCTCAGCTCTCTTTCTGCAATAAATTGTAATTATGAGCAAAATTGTACAGAAAAAATTATCCTTTTAGTTTACCATTATCACCTAATAAACAGCAAAGCAATTTGATTAAAATTTAGAAAGAAAGCGTAAAAAACATCCAACAACAAAAATAACAATCATTAGAACCAAAGAACTTAATGGAAGAATCTCAAATTACCCAATTTTCCAGGAAACTTAATAAAATAAAATCATAAATAATAACATACAAACATAAAAGAACCATCATTAGAACTGCTGAACTTATAACCTCAAATTACCCAATTTGTAATTTTTAAGTAAAGAAAGAACATAAATTGGGTAATTTGAAAATTGAAGAATCAATATTCTTTCTTTGGTTCTAATGATTGTTCATTTCTGTTATGCACTATTATTTGATGATTTTTACGTTTTCTTTCTAAATTCTAATCGAATTGCTTTGTTGTTCATTATGCGATAATAGTAAACTAAAAGGATAATTTTTTCTGTACAATTTTGCTAATAACTACAATTTATTGTGGGAAGAGAGTTGACGGCAATACTACCGTTGATGCTTCAACTAAAGCTAAGAAATTTGCTTAAAGGTACCGCCTATGGGATTGACACCATTGATGTCGCTTATTACATGAGCACAATCACCAACTTGTATTTAAACAATATAAAATCCCATCTTTACCTAATATAAAAATATTATTATTATTTTGTTTAACGGTCACTGACATATGTAAAAAAAGAGGGGTAGTGCCGCTAATTTAACACCCTCCACCACCCCAACCATATCAGTTTCGTAATTAATCCAATTGGTATCCCATTTTCGAATTTTTTTCATTTTTTTATATTATATATGTAAAAAAGCCATATATATTTAATTACTAAAGAAGGGTAAAGTCCAAACAGCATATTGGCTCCACACTTGAGGCAGTAAACACCATGGCCATGAGGCTTGACCATGAAACCAATACACGGGATTCAAATTCAATTTATGAAAGCATGCTTTTGACGAACCGATCATTTGGCTCCATTGATTCAACTTATCTAGTCGATTCAATTCATCTATTATTTAAAAAAAGAATTGGAAAATTTCAGAAAAAAATTTTTAATTTTTCTTATAAATACATTTAAAAAACAATGATGGTTTTTTTTTTTTTGGGGGTTGGGTTGGTTAGTGGGTTTTAGGTTGGATTTTTTCCCCTAGTTTGGACCAAGAACTTTGGCTCAAAAACATAAAAGTTCTACAATTAGCTTTTTACTGGTTCAACTGATTTCCGATTTGCGGTCTTTCTAAAATAGTAATTGGCCAGTTTCTAGTCTAACTGGTTCATCCAGTCCGGTTTAAAGATGCTTTCATGTATTGGTTGACCCTTCTAAATACGTTCCCCACCAAGGACAGACCAACTACATGGGCATGGTAGTGGAGGAGGGTTGTCCATTATGCAAACAGGAAAAAGAGAAGTTAGATTCTGGAGCAACGTCGAGTAAGAAGATGGGTGACAGGTTTAGTGCAAGAATTGAAATGGGCAACAAATCATCAAAAGGGCAAAGCACTAGTAACCAATTATTATAAGATCCCTTGGAATGCATTGATTTACCTGTTGTGGAGAGAAAGAAATAACAGGATTTTCTCTCAAAAGGTAATCCTGTTATTTCAACACCTTTGGATACAACACAGTCTCCAGCTTCCTCTTTCTTGGGAAATTCTACTTGTCAAATTCTACTTGTCGTTTGGAATGCAATGTGACATCTTCATCGTTTAGGTCGTCCAGTTTGCCACACACACTGACAGAGCAAAATCTGGTAGCCTTTCATAACCAAATATAGCAGCAGTTACAAGGTACCACCAGTAGAGACCTTTCTACACCACCAGAATCTAAAGTTGCCTTCTCCGACGATGACAAATTCTTCTTGTTCCTTTTCAGTAAGTGACAGCTTCTCCATAAGGTTAAGGACTATGGGAGGGCAAAACGCTGCAACTCCTTCCCAAATATAATCACCTCCATCTGCCACAAAGAACCAACCTAAAAGAACTAGATCTGTGCTAGTACACAACTAAAAACTCATCTCTACCAGCACAAAAGATAAAACAGAACATAATTCTCACAAGGATACCCTACTGAATGGCTCTAACATTTGCTTTGGAATCTCACATCTTTACATTATACTCTCCTACAAGATTACCAACCAAAAACGCATCCTCAATTATATATATTATGCATGCATTTGCTTCATCAATCTTGCATATCTAGAGATTGCTATGTCGGTTGATCTATTAAGAATATAACATTCTTAAATAAATTTACACATAATTTTATCTAAAATTGCATATACTGAAACATTAAAAAAGAAGAAGAAGAATTATGTAAAAGCTATTCATATCAACATATTTTATATGGATTTTTAATTAGTATAATATGATAATCAGTGAACCGTATATATGGATATGCTTACCAAAACCCTCTTATTTTACTTCCTTAGAGGTCAAAGGATCAAGGAATTGCACAAGTTTATCCCTTCATCCAATTGCTCTTGTAGAGTTGTCTAAATGCATTGCTCCAAACTAATTTTCACTCAAAAGGACTAAAGAAAGCCTCAAAATCCAAAATGTCTTTTTAGAAATGATTTTTTGTTGAAAAACAAGTTTGATCTAAAAATTTATTTTTAATTATGTTTTTTCTTTTCTTTTTTGGTTTACATTTTCAGTGTAAAGTAGCATAAGGAAGCATTTTGTTCCAACTTTCAAGACAAGTAGACAATGATACAAGATAGGTACAGTACAGGTTTACCTTAATTTACCCAAACAAACAAGTCCAAAATGGCTGTTCTTCAATTCAATTCAAGGATGCACATTCATTGAATTCAATCCAATATATTGAAGAAGAAAAGAAAATGTTTTGAAGCATTGTTCCACTTAGTTTGAAGCAAAATCCAAGTACATCCTATTGGCATCTCTATCACCTGAGTAGTAACACTTGATCAAGCTATCAACTTGAAAACCAAGCTTCTTGTAAAGACCCATGGCAGGAATTCTCAAAGGATCAACATGAAGAGATATCCGATGGATGTTTCTGGTCCTGCATTTTTGAATTGCTGCTTTTAGTAATGCTTCCCCATGGCCTTGCCTTCTACGACTCTCCTTCACTGTTTAGGGTATTGAGAGACAAATAAAACAAGAGTAAATAAACAAAAAAGAAGAAAACATAAAATTGACTTGGTACTTTAATCGAACATGTTATCGGTCAAGTCAATACTCGAATGAAGTGAGAAGAAAAAGGAATAGAAACCTGCAAGCTTTGTTATGGAAGCAGAAAGTGAAGAGGGCCAAGAATACATGACATAGCCGACAACCTCTCCATGAAGATCCATCATGTAAAGCAATCCAGTGTTGTTCTTTCTCAGCTCTTGATCGAAGGACCTAGCAAGTGATTCGTGCTTGGGGAATATCTTCTTTTCCAGCTTCACTATCTCTTCTACTATGTTTGCAAAGTTTGTTGAGTTTCTTTGTAGCTCCACCACCGCAGCCCCGCTTTCCATGTTGCTACCTTGTTTCCCGCTCCAATCAAAATCTTCTTTGTGTATCTTAGTAGTTCCTACTTCTGTCTGAAAACTTATGAGGTTAAAATATGGAAATTTTAATTTTATTTTAGATTTGAAATTTTAGGTTAATGCTGATAAATTTATTTTATTAAATTTTATTTTTAGTTATATTGCTATATTTTAAAATATTATATCAATAAATTTAATAAAAAGTAATAGTGTAAATGGATCTTATTTTTAAATTTAAAAGTTAAGGGACTAAATTTTAAAAATAAAAGTATAAATATTTTAACTTAATTTTGAATTTAAAAATAGAGATAATTATTTATAAGGATTTCAATACGGTCAACCTTGAATTTAATTAGAATAAGTGAATCCTTTAAATAAAAAATTATCTAAGGTTAAAATATGTTGTTAGTCATTGCTCTTTGATAAAATTTAAAATTTAGTTCATGTATTTAAAAGCTAGAAATTAAGTCTTTCAATATTTTTTATTTAAAATTTCCAATCTAATCATTGAAATCGTAATTATGTTCTTTCAAAATTTATCAAATTAACATGTTGATTAAGTTGTTGCGTGACATGTCATAATTAATAAAAAATAAACATATTAAGTTAACAAATTTTAAAAGAAACTATCAACAATAATAATTTGACTATAATTTTTAAATCGAAGCAAGAACTAAATTTCAGATTGTACACAAGTACAAGGTAATATAACATATTTTAATCTTTATTTAATAAATTAATTGTTTTTCTTTAACAACTTAACCATTGATATTCCGTTAATTTAAGTAAATATGCTGAAATTTTTTAAAAAAAGTACGCTGAATTCAAACATATTTATTGATCTACGCTATTTTTATTCTCTTTCCTGAAAACGCGTCCTACAGTGTGCATTTTCAGGAGAGAGAATAAAAACGATCCCTTTTTCTTGCCACATCAGTGAAAACGCGCCCTATAGGACATGCTTTCCTTTCAACAGTAACTTTTAAAGCAGTTACAAAGACTCCAACAGCCATAAAATTTCCCACATAAAACCCTCCAAACTTCATTCTTTTCAATCAAATATTCAATGCTCATTCTTCTGTCCTAAATTCCCAATCCTCAATCCTCAATTTCCAATTTTCTATTTTCAATTTTTAATTTTCAATCCTCAATAATTTTTTAAATTCTTTTTTGAATTTTATTCTCTTTGATTTTATTATTTTCGTTATAACTTTTAAATGGAAAATCAACTAATTCGTTTGGATGACAAGCATATCTCTAAAGTTCAATTACAAATGGTAAGAAATTTTATTAAATTATTTAATTTTAAATAGTTAATTATTATGATGTTTAGATTATTAATTTTTTATGTTTATATACTCAGCCCAAAGATCAGATTTTGGAGACGTACATAAACAATTTAATCAAAGATGCACCGGATGTCATTCATGGACACTTGCGAGATGCAAGATTTTTATACGTGGCTCGCATGCTCGGGGGGACTAAATTGGATCCCCCACTTATCAGTGCTTTGGTCAAAAGATGGAGACTGAAGACACACACATTTCATCTTCCCTGCGACGAGTGTATAATTACACTTGAGGACATTAGTTTACAACTCGGTCTACCGGTCGATGGGGATGTCGTTACAGGTCAGTTATTAGTGTCGATTGGAGTGCAATATGTGAGCAACTACTAAGGAAGGTGCCGAAAAAGTTTAGGGGTAGTCAGATCGACATAAGATAGTTGGAGGACAACTTCCAAACTATCGAGGCTTTTGTGAGTGAAGTTGAAAAGGAATAATTTGCTTGATTTGGGGTTTGTTAATGCCAGATAAATCTTGCAATCTAGTACATTTAAGGTGGCTACTATTACTAGCTGACTTAAACGAATTAGGATGACTTAGTTGGGGATTGGCGATGTTGGAGACATTGTACTGAGAAACGTATCGAGCAATGATACCGAATAAAGTTAAAATCAACGGTTGCATGCTCCTTCTTCAATCATGGGCATGGTATCAACTATCATTTTTACGCCATCGAGTGGAACTCTCTTATGAATTCTCACTCGTCATATGGTAAAATTCATTTGATAATATCATTATCGTTTTTATTTTTCATTGTTGTAATTTTGAAATAACATATTATTTAAATAGGAGGAACAACCCTACGAGACACAATGATATACTGACCAAACTCGAAGCTATTCGACTAGCTTTAGATCAAGAAATTGAAGAGGAGGTTAGTTTATGAATTTCAAAGTTATATAATATGTATTATATCAATTGAAATTAAATATTAGGCACGTGCAAAAAATTATAAATTCGCACTGTAGTTTGTATGGATGCCATATACGGATCCGAGGATTCAAGAATGCGTTTAGGTCGAATTTTCGACAAATTGCAACATCTGGCACGTCAAAGTGCAATTAGTCATTTTTGCAACGGTTGAGATGCACAAATTTGACCGAATGATGCGACAGATCGGGTGTACGCAATGTATTCCACTGCCACCCTAGAAGATCGATGACCTACACAAAATCGACTTGTGGGGGAGACTCGAGGAAGATTGACCAACATTCCACAAGAAGTATATTGAGATGTGGCAGCGTAGGTACAATTACTTGCCAACGCGTGAACCATTTCTCACAACCGGAGTTGGTGACATCTCTGGATTGCATAGATTAGTTCAGGCATAACGATAAGTCGTATCTACTACAAGCTTCGGAAAGGAGGCAATGTTGTCGTAGGGCCAAGACGAGGGCCCATCAATCCTAGGTCGGGAGAAGATGCCGTGGCGAGATCGACATCTGCTCCATCTACACCGGAGGGCCTGATTTTCGTACAACCTCCCAGCCAATATGGTTCATTTAATTTTTTCTTATAACTTAATTTTTTTGTTACAAGCATCACAACACGCACACTCATTCCCCACATCATCACCTTCAGCTTCGATTTATTTTATACAACATGCGCAATCATTCCCTGCATCAACACATTCAGCACCAATTTATTTTACACAAGCATCATGACACGCACATTCATTCCCTACATCATCACCTTCAGCTTCGGTTTATTTTATACAACATGCGCAATCATTCCCTGCATCAACACATTCAGCACCAATTTATTTTACACAAACATCACGACACGCACAATCATTCCCTGTATCAACACCTTCTCTAGGGATATATTTTGCACGACTACCACCTACCATGCCATATTACATGTCAATCCCGCCAACAACACCGATGCATTCAGTATCACCAAAAATTCCCACCTTTTATCCGTAATTGGGCATGCGACACCATATAGTGGCCTACCAATAGTGACGTAAACACCCCCAGCATCGTTGTTCTATCGATGTGGGTTATCCTCGCAAACGTTGACTCAAACAGGGGGATCTATGATGGGTAACTAGGACACGGTCGCAATCAACCACGAAGGAAGGAGATGAAGTCAGCGATCAACCCCGACGTGCACATTAAGATGAAGCCGAAGTCGACGAGGAGCCACCAAACCAAATAGTGTGATGGAACCTTAGGTGTGCTCGATGTCCACCCGGTTGTGGCACACATTCGAGACGTCAATGATTATGTTATTTTGTAATTTTTTATATACTTTGTTTTACATCCCAAATGTACACTTATTTACAATATACAAAACAAATTTATTAAATTGGTTTGATTTGTAGACAATCATATTGTGTGTTTAAAATTTACAATTATTTATGTTACTTTTTCATTTAAGTTTTTCTCTATCCATTTGTTAAGTACAATATTTTCATAAAACAAATAATTGCTCGAAATTTCAAAAAAGATTAAAACTTTGCCTTGCATATTTTATTATATCTTACTTCAATAATTAATATTAACTTACACTTTACGAAAAAAATTAATGAATAAATGAATAAGTTAGTGTTTTCACTGCATAAGTTAGTGTTTTAATTAGCTCATTTACACTTCAATAATTAATATTAACTTTGGCGTGCGAGTTCAACATGTGCAATTTCTACATTTTCATCGATCAAGTTTATCCCGCGTTGCAAGGGCTCAGAAGCAATCAAGTTTGGTGGTTGAAAAGCCCAGAGAGAAAACATGGGACAATTTCAACCAACACCAACTTGATTGCTTCTGAGCCCCGCAACCCGGGATTCCCAAGATAATTTTTTTTCCTTAATACCCCACCCCATCCCCTACTTACCCACATCTCAATCTCCTTTAAATTGTTTTTTCCCTTTTTCTTACGTGTTGAAATTTTCAGGTTTAAAGATTTATTTCTATCTTGCTTTGAGGCAGATGTGGTTGTTGGAATTTTGATACTAAGAAAGAAAGAATTGCATAAAAGGAATGAGAAGTTTAGCAACAAAATTGTCTGCTAAAGTGTTTATTATTTTCATTCATTTATTTTGAACAATGTAACAAGTAGAGGTGATCATGGGCCGGTCCGGGCCCAAGCAAAAATTTAGGCCTGTTTGCTAGGCTCTGGCCAGAAAATGGACCTAAAAAATTTGTCTAAGCCCAGCTTGAATAAAAATACTAAAACCTGGGCCTAACTCGGCCTGCCCATATTAAATTTTTTATATTATATTATTTTTTACATAATTTGTAAATATATATAATACATCAAAAATACTAAAAAAATTAAAATAAATATTTCTGAATAAATTGAAAATAAAATTTAAAAAATATGTATACTTCAATAATAATAAGATAGATGCAACTTAACAAGAAAATGTCTCTAAAATAATAACAAAATTAACAATAAAACAAGTGTTATACAATATCTAAACAATAACAACAAAATAGTAGCAACATAATAGTGAAATGATAGCAAAATAAGGAGAAAAACAATAAGAAAATATCATTAAAATAACATAAAAAATTAGATTTTTTTGTCATTTAGTGAATTCGGGTCAGGCTCGGGCAAAAAATGTCTTACCCAAGGCTTGACTTGTTTTTAAAATTGGCCTTATTTTTTCCCAAGCCCATTTTTCGGGCTTATATTTTTGCCCAAACCCTCCCACTTTTCGGTTGGACCAGGTGGCCCGACCCATGAGCAGGTCTATAACAAGGGTATTTATAACAAGAAAAACTCATAAATATGGAAAGAAATAACAAAGATTTTTATACTAATAAATGTCAAATATAAATGCTAAATATATTATAATAATAAATACTAAATATTCTAAAAAGAAAATATATTTTGTTTAACTTGACTTGCAAGCAATACATTTTGTTTAAATTGACTTGCAAGCAATATATTTAAATCTTGTTCATATTTTTTAGTTCACCAAAGTTGACGTGTTTGCCAATTTGCATGAACGGTCATCTCGCAACACTCCTCCTTGGCCTTCATGCTACGAACACTATTTTTATCCCTTAACCCTTCAAACCTCGACTTTCCAATGGTTTGATCAAGATGTCTACAAGTTGATCCTCAGTATTACAATGGACTAGAGTCACTTCTTTGCTTTATTTGACTTCTCTCACAAAGTAATACTTGATTTTAAAATGCTTTATCTTTCCATGAAAAATTGGGTTCTTCGTAATTTCTATGGAAAAATGGTTGTGACAAAAAATTTGAGTTGCTTCAACCTGCACATGATTCAAATAAAAAAATAGTTTCTCAACCAAATTGCTTAATTAACTGTTGCTGCAGCTACATACTCAGTCTCAGTTGTGGATTTAGCAACTGTTGATTGCTTTTTCAAACTCCAAGAGAATACTCCAGATCCAAATGAAAAACAATATTCAAAGGTACTTTGCATACCATCCACTAATCTAGCCCAATTACTATCAGTGTACCCAATAAGTTTTAAAGAGTTCGCCATTGTGGAGTTCGCCGTTGAAACCAAACACCAAAATCAGTTGTTCCTTTGACATATCTCAACATCCTCTTCACCGCTTTGAAATGAGAAGTATCACAATAGTGCATAAATCTTGAAGACAAGCCAACTCCAAACATAATATCTGGTTGTGTTGTTGTTAAGTATAACAAACAACTCACAAGGCTTCGATAGTTCTTCTCATCATCTTTCTGAAAGCTTTCACTACTGAGAGTTTTTCTCCAAGTGCAATAGGCGTGCTAATTGGTTTACACTTTGCAATACAGAAACTCTTCAAAATATTCTGTAACACCCCGACCTGTATTCCTCACCGAAACCGGGTTACGAAGCATTACTTGAGTTTATAGATTAAATAGATATAAATTTCAAACATTTCATATCATATAATATTCAGGTCAGAACTAATTAAACTCAAACATATTGTCCTTATCAAGACCCAAAATACACGTTAGAAACAAGTCGAGACTAATTCAGAAACTCAAAGAATTTTTCAAGAATATTAAAAATTTTCAAAGTTGCAGGGTTCACACGACCATATGCCCAGAATGTACCTTAAATAACAAGTTTACCATTCCCTGCAAGCTTAGACATTAAGCAATTCAAAAATCATTCGTTTAACTAGTTCAAAACACATCAAACACATTAAAAACATATCAAAATAATCCTCTTAGGTGCCTAACCAATGTACCCTCATTGTTACCACATTTATATCGTCAATTTATATTATCAAAACATCATTCAAATTCAAATTATATACCTAATTTAATCCATTTTACCTAGTTAATGAATATTTAAACATCAATTTAGCATGCCATAATAAAACTAAAAAAACAACCACATGTTTATATGTATATACCAAACCAATATTAAATTTATAACCTCGTTTACATTTAATCCAAAAAATAACTATTATTTAGACACCCTAGGTACATGCCGACACAAATGGATAAACATCACCACATTTGAGATTGAGATCGTTGTTGGATGCTGAATCGGTGATCAAAATTTAAGTACCTAACCTGCGCAGGGAAAATAAAATCGAATGCTGAGTAAAACTCAATGGTATTTTTATAATCTGAATAATTAGAGACAATAGATTACAAATATATAATTGAAATATAGACACATATTAATATTTAAAAATCATCACAACTACCACATGCCAACTCTTTGAATTCATACATGATAGCATATCATAATTCATATGTTTCACAATATCCCAATTCTCATACTTGCTATATAAATAGCTTTTCACAATTTGATTCAAATCTCATTAAAAAAATGACATTATCCATTCCATATTCAATTCATGAGTATAAAACCGCTATTAACACTACTCGGACTCGGACGGATATACGGATCAAACCAAACACACCAGTTTGGCACCTAGTGCCTAATTGGATAATTCGAAGTAGTAAATTGACACTCAGTGTCTCATTGGTTAAACCGAAGTAAATTGGCATTGAGTGCCTCATCAAATAAATCCAAAGTGATAAATTGACACTCAGTGTCTCATCGGCTCGAAGTCGAAGAAGTCCCTGAACTCATCCAATCCTATGGCATGCCATCTATATCCGACTCAGCCCGATACAGTTAATAGGGTTTCATTTCACTTTCCATATACAACCAAAATTCAATTATCATATTTGCACACATAGATATATTCATTTCAATTTAATAATCAATACATTTATAATATATATCAATTCAATCAACTTTAATTCAATTCAATGTCAAAGTGTCAAATACTCACCTCAACACTTACCATATGCATGAAATCAAAAAAATACAACAATTAATAACTAGTTTCGGATTATAGAAATACAAACCAAAAATTTTGAGCTATTCGATGTCAACTTTATCTTTCCCCTTTTTGGTCGAGAATTTCGGTACGATGTTAGCTACGGAATTAAAACAATTAAAATTCATCAATATAACACAATTTAATTTCATATTGAATATTTTAATTTTTACTCAATATTTGCCTAATTTTCAATTTAGTCCCTAAGCCGAGACTAACTTTATTTCTTCACATTTAATTCTATATTTTCATTCAATTTCCACTTTAAACTAAATTGAACTCCTATTTTCACTTAAATCCCTAAAATTTGAATTTTCACAATTTAGTCTCTATTATTCAAAATTTACAATTTATTTACAATTCAATCCTTTTTCATTTCTAACATAAAAATCTATCAATTTAATCTCTAATACTAAAATTACTCAACATAGACAATACTTAAAAACTAAATAATTTCTAAAATTTCGACATGGGTCGGGTAGTACTTAACACTGGAATTCCAAAAACATAAAAATTAGAAGAAAAATGGACTAAATTGACTAACCAAATAAACTTGGAAACTTTGAAGCCCTTAAGGTCGTGCTTTTCTTCTTTCTTTTTCTTTCTTTCTTTTCTTTCCAAATTTTTTTTTTAGCTTTCTTTCTTTTCTTGTATTATACTTACTTTATTATTATATTAAATATATTTACTTAAATATTAAGTAAAACATATTATAATAAATATTAACTTTAATTTATTAATAATATATATAATAATTTTACACCTTATGCTGCCTCACTAAAGAAACAATGGTATAATTGCTTCTTTAGTCCCTTTAATTAATTTTTTAATCTGTAATTCAACTTTCACCCTATATGCAATTTAGTCCTTATACCTAATTAGTCTTAATTCATGCAAATGTACTTAACCAAAACCTAATAAACTACACAACTAACTTTGTAAATATTTTAATAAATAATTACGAGTCTGATTTACGGGAACTGAGTCTTGAAAATTCACTTTCCGTCACCCCTGACTATCGGGTCATTACAATTCTCCCCTAATTGAATTTCGTCCCTGAAATTTACTTGAAAAGAGGTGGGGGTATTGAGATCTCATAGTCTCTTCCGGTTTCCAAGTCGCTTCTTCAACACTATAACCACGCCACAACACTTTCACTAATGGAACTCACTTATTGCGCAATTCTTTCACCTCACGTGCCAAAATCTCAATCGGTTCTTCTTCGTATGACAAATCAGATTGAATCTCAATATCTTCTGTCGAAATAACATGAGATGGATCCGATCGATATTTTCTAAGCATTGAAATGTGAAAAACATCATGAATTTTCTATAGTTTTGCAGGCAAAGATAAACGATACACAACTGGTCCCACTCTTTTCGTGATCTCATATGGTCCAATAAAACGAGAACTTAGTTTCCCTTTTCAACCAAATCTCAAAATTTTCTTCCAAGGAGAAACTTTAAGAAATATTTTATCGCCAACAGAATATTCAATATCTCGACATTTCATATCTGCATATGATTTTTGTCTGTCAAAAGCTATCTTCAATCTATCTCAAATTTTTCTTAAGAATGTCTTTCGTTTCTTGAATTAATTCCGGCCCGATTATTCTTCTTTCGCTCAATTCCATCCAACAAACAGGTGATTGACACCTACGACCGTATAAGGCTTCATACGGAGCCATTTGAATACTCAATTGAAAACTATTATTATATAAAAATTTAGCCAAAGGTAAGTAACGCTCCCAACTTGATTCAAAATCAATAACACAAGTACGAAGCATGTCTTCCAAAATCTGAATAACACGCTCAGATTTTTCATTAGCCTGAGGGTGAAAAGCTGTGCTAAAATTAAGTCTCGTACCAAGAGATTCGTGCAACTGTTTCCAAAATCTCGAAGTGAACCGTAGATCTTGATCATAATTATCGACATAGGGACATCGTGCAATCTCACTATCTCTTGAATATAAACTTTAGCAAGCTTTTAAAGTGACCAATCAATTATGACTCCAATGAAATGAGCTGATTTTGTAAGTCGATCAACAATCACCCATAAAAAAATTTTAAATGAGCTGATTTTGTAAGTCGATCAACAATCACCCATAAAAAAATTTTCTTACTTGCCGATAAAGGTAACCTCGTTAGAAAATCCATTGTGATACTGTAACACCCCTAACCCGTATCCGTCGCCGGAACAGAGCTACGGAGCATTATCGAAATTTACAGATCAAGTAAACAGATAATTCACGTCATATAGTTTACATATTAGAAGTCAATCATAGGCCCAAAATACACTTTAGAAATAAGTCGGGACTAAACCAGGTACTCAGAAAATTTTTTCGGAAAACATCAAAAAGTTTTTTAAGGTTTAGGGGACACACGCCCGTGTGGTTAGGCCATGTGTCTCACATGGTCAAGAGACACATCCGTGTCTCAGGCCATGTGGGCATTCGAAACAGGGGCACACGGCCGTATCCCAGCCCATGTCCAAACTTGGAAGCTCTCTGACTTAGGTTACACGGCCAAACCACACGTCTGTGTGCTAGGCCGAGTGAGCATACTGACTTGCACTCTTTAAAAGATACAGGGGACAGCTGTGTTTCACATACGGCTGAGACACACGCCCGTGTCTCTGCCTGTGTGGACAGAAATAGGCTATTTCATAAGCCATTTTTCTCACCCAACAAGGCATGTACCTATAGTTATCATCATGCATACAAACAAGCCATATTATGGCATCCAAAACAAGTAAAAATCAAGCCTTAAATATATAATATCTTAACATACAACCAATATTCCTTTAGGCACCTCAGATGACAGATTATAACATGTGTGTTCATGTATTTAATATATTCATATGTACAACTCACGTATATGCATAATTGTACCCAAGGTTTACCAAGCTAATTTGCATTATTTCAAACCAAGTCACTTACTTACCAAAACATACCATCTGGTGCCAAAATGTATTTTATATACTAATATATTTAAATATATTTATACCTTATATATTAAGGTACTGATTCCTGATCAATTCATCACATCCCAAAACACATGTATATAAATGCACTTTTAGCTACCATTTTACCCTTTTACCATACAATCATAAACCAAATCACACATCAATCATATAAGGCAAATATGCACCAAACCAAAAAGTGCCAACACACAAGCCAAATAAGTGACTCATTTAACAAAACGCATATAGGTCAACATTAACCAGAATACCTATACATGCCATTATAACCAAAATCAAAACATCCAAAAGTACCGATAGGATCGATGGATAGTGTGATATATCTCCGACAAGCTTCTAACCCGATTGAGATTTCGATAATCTAAAAAGTAAAGTAAAACAACTACGTAAGCTATGAATGCTTAGTAAGGTCATATAAACTTTCATCATATCAATTCATTTCAAATATGAAATTTATACAATCAAGAATAATCCAATATTGACACAGCAATACTCGTAAAGTTATACTCTATAACTCATAAGGTGAATAAATCCACAGCATCACTTATACATATTATTCCTAGCATAGTAGGATTTTAAACAACTTTAACTCTTCCAAATTTCTTTATTTTCATTTTCATTTCTTTACTTTCCGCACTGATTCCATATGCATAACACACCAGTCATAAACATATCATTCAACCATAGCCACAAGCTAGTGCATTTAAACATAGCCTTTTTCGAATTAATCACATGATAAGTCATTTCATAAGAAATTGCAGAACTTAAACCTTACCACTCTTTCATGAGCACTAGCATATTTTCATTCGAGTACTTACCCTTTAAATGCATCATATAAATAAACATATTACCATTTAAGCAATATCTTGGCATTTTCCTAAGCATCAAACAACAACACTTGTTAGTGTATTTAAACATATTTCATATAAATTTAATATTGATAATTTTATTTTCTCAACATGTCACACTTGAGTTTATTACTCGTCTCAACTTACATAATTTCCTTGTATCGTCATATAAAAATATTCATATATGTACATATCATGATACATATCATTCTCTTATCGTTTCTTCATAATCATATATCATTCATTTCATTATATCAATATATCATGTACCATCATTTCCATGTATTTCAGATAAATACCAAGAAACATATATAAGCTCAATAATAATCAAATTTCTATGTTCATAAACTTTCCACATCTTGTATTCATATATCAATTCCATATATTTCGAGTATGTATTGGTATAGTACATTTCAATTTCATGTTGTCTCATGTCAGAAATTTGCTCGTGAATCATTTAAAATATCGATGGATACACGGGTAGTACATACGAAGTGTACAAATCTGAAATCCATCAATTCATAATCGGGAATGCTCATACGAGCACATAAATGGGAAGCTCTTTCAAGCCATATAATGGGAAGCTCATGTGAGCCATGTAACGGAAAGCTCCGGAGAGCCTTTAACGAGAAGCTTATACGAGTCAATATCGAGAAGTTCAAGCGAGCTAATATCGGGAAGCTCCGGAGAGCCTTTAATTGGGAAGCTCTTAAGAGCCTTTATTCGGGAAGCTTCGAGGAGTTATATATCGGGACGTTTACAAGAGCTGTGGTCTGTCCACAACACATACAAGATCACAACCAATCAGGATGCTCCGAAGAGCTATTAACGGGAAGCTCGCAAGAACCATATAACGGGAAGCTCATGAGAGCTAATAACGGAATGCTCTTTTGAGCTGTGGTGTGTCCGCAACACATGCAGGATCACAACCAATTTGGAAACCCTGTATCCATCGAATTTCATTTATCCAAACGAGACTTAATACTTGTCAGACATTATCGGATTTGTGATTGATTTTCATACATGTCAATTACACAATTCACATACATAAGATTCAATTCAAACATATAAATTCTCAATTTAGTTACACGAATTTACCTAGCTAAATTGCAAAAATACCAAAGTTCAATGGCATTTTGGAGATTTTCTATTTTTCTCGATTTTCCACCCGATCTTGATCTAAATTAATAATTCCATACAATATATTAATTTAGACAATAACACAATTCATTTCATGCAATTTGGTCATTTTTGACATTTTTGAAAAATTTCCCGTAAAGTTTTATTGTTATTTAATTTACTCCCTGAACCCAAAACATGCAAATTAACCATTTTTAATGCAAACCCATACTAGCTGAATATTCATGGCATTCAATAAAGCCTATTTTTGCAATAATTTCACATCAAACCCTTGTATTTTTACTAATTTAACAAATTAATCATTAATCGAAAAATTCATCAAAATCACTTAACAAAATACTTTTAATTAACAACTAATATCTCAAATTCATCATTTAACATAAAAAATCATATAGATTCATCAATGACAACATCCAAAATCTTTAACAAAATAAAAAACAAAGGTAATGTTTAGTTGGACCTAATTGTAACAATCTCAAAAACATAAAAATTATAAGAAAAAGGGACTAAATCGACTAACCAATTGAACTTGGATCTTTGAAACCCCTGAGGCCTTTGTCTCCTTCTTTTTCCCTTTTCTTTTTCTTTCTTTCTTTCTTTTTTTTCCTTTTGTTTCGTTTTGCTTTGTTTCTTTCTAATTCTTTTATTTTATTATTTTGTTTTATTATACATTAATATATTATTATATAATATAATATATATACTTAACACTTAAAGTTTTATTTTGTAATATATATAATAAATTCACAAAAAAAATCTACCTTATGTAGCCTCATAAAGAAACAATGGTATAATTGTTTCTTTAGTCCCGATAATTTTTCTTTAATCTTTAACTCAACTTTCACCCTTTATGCAATTTAGTACTTATACCTAATTACTCTTAATTCACTATCAAAACGTTAAAATTTTTAACAAAAATTAATACCACCTTAATGACACTCCGTAAATATTTATAAAAATATTTATGGCTTGGTTTATAGAAATGAGGTCCCGATACCTTATTTTCCAAACCCACTTAACTAGGGTTTTATCACTTGAATCCAATAATTCATTATAAGACATAAATTATTAATTCAAAAATATTTTTAAAACCATATTTGACTCGTAAATATTAAATAATAAAATTTACGAGCTTACTCGTTGGAATTGGTGGTCTCAAATCAACTAATTTCGACACCACTGAAAATCGAGCTATTACAGATACAATCCCATTTCCATTCAGGAATAGAAATAGGCTGAAGTAATCTGGTGGGAACTTAATGTTCTGCCTTAACTCACTGACAAGTTAAACATTTAGCCACATACTCGACCACATCTCTTTTCATTCCTGGCCACTAATAAGATTCTTGCAAATCGCGATACATTTTCGTTCCTCTAGGATGTAAAGCAAAATGACTATTATGAGCTTCGTAAAGTATCAACTCTTTCAATTCAGAAACATCTGGAACGCAAATTCGGTTAAGAAACCTCAAACAACCATAATCATCTATGCTAAAATTTTCTAATATACCATTCTAAACCATTTCTCTTTTCTTCACCAACTTGTCATCTTCTAACTGCGCTGACTTGATTCGATCAAAAATCACTAGTTTGATTTTTAGTTCAGTTAATAGGCTTCCATCGTCATCGATACTGAGTTGAGCAAACATTGCTCGCAATGCAATTGCTGCTTTTCTACTCAACGCATCAGCTACAACATTAGCTTTACCAAGGTGGTAATCAATAATGCAATCAAAATCTTTCAGAAGTTCTACCCAACGACGCTGTCTTAAATTCAACTCCTTTTGAGATATAAGATATTTGAGACTCTTATGATTGGTATAAATATTACACTTTTCACCGTACAAATAGTGTCTCCAAATCTTTAGAGCAAAAACCATAGCAGTTAGCTCTAAATTGTGTGTCGGATAGTTGCGTTCATGCATTTTTAGCTGATGAGATGCATAAGCAATCACTTTCCCATCTTGCATCAAAACACAACCAAGACTGCTCAACGAAGCATCACTATAAATGACAAAATCCTTTCTCGATTCTGGTAAAGTTAAAACTGGCGCTTCAGATCTGCTTCAATTTCTCAAAACTTTCTTAACACTGATCATCCTAATTGAACTGAATGCAACAACTTTGTTATCGGCAAGGCTATCTTCGAAAATCCATTTAGAAAGCTTCGATAATAACCAGCTAGTCCAAGAAAACTACGAGCCTCTGACACATTCCTCGGTGCTTTCCACTGAACAATTGCCTCGATCTTTTTAAGATCAACTCTAATTCCATCTGCTGAGATAACATGACCCAAAAATACAACCTCTGATAACCAAAATTCACACTTATTAAGCTTTTCGTATAACTGTTTCTCTCGTAACACTTGGAAAACAATTCTGAGGTGTTACTCATGCTCGTATCCAGATTTCGAATAGACCAAAATATCATCAATAAAAACTACCATAAATTGATCCAAAAGGCATTACTAAGAATTCATAATGACCATATCTTGTACGAAATGCCGTCTTCTGTACATCATTTTCTTTCACTTTCAACTGACAGTAACCCGATCTCAAATCAATCTTTAAAAAGACAAAAGCTCATTTTAGCTGATCAAATAAGTCATCAATATGGGGTAGAGGGTATCGATTCTTAATCGTCAATTTATTCAATTGTCGATAATCAATACAAAGCTGTATCAAACCATTTTTCTTTTTGACAAAAACCACTAAAGCTCCCCAAGGCGAGATACACTAGGACACATAAAACCATGATCCAATAAGTCTTGCAATTGTACTTTTAATTCTTTCAACTCTGAAGGTGACATACGATAGGGGGCATTGACGCTGAAGCCGTACCAGGAAACACTTCAATTGCAAACTCAACCTCTCGATCCAGTGGTAATCCCGATAATTCCTCAAGAAACACATCAGGGAATTTGCAAATAGTTCAAAATTTACTGCAGTGGCTATCAACAAAATTCGAATTAATAACATAGGTTAGAAAAACTTCACAACTTTGATTAAGAAGTTTATTAGCTCGAATTGCTGAATTGATATGAGTTGAACCACTTGTTCGAATACCATTCACCTTAATCATATCATCGTTTTCACTCTGAGCAACAAACTTCTTTTTACAGCAATCCAGAATCAACCCGTGCTCCGTAAGCCAATCCATACCCAAAATCATATCAAAATCGCCAAACGGCATTATCAACAAATCAACAGGGAATGTTATATTCTGTATCATTAACGGACATCTCCTACACACCTGATCCACTAACACAGATTGTCCCAATGGACTAGACACCACTATTGATACTCTAGACGTCTCAGATTTTAAACTTCCTAACTCAACCAATTTAGTATTAACATATGAGTACGAAAACCCCGGTTTCATTTAAGCATAAACAGGTTCTGAATGTAATAAAAATATACTTGTCACAACATCATTAGCATCACCATCCTCACGGATCCACACAACATAAGCTTGAGCTGGAGTTCTGGCCTCTGACTGTTGAGTAACAACATCATTTCCCTTTCTAGCACCACCTCTTGAAAATAAACCACTTCGACTTAACCCGTGACCTCTAAAAGAAGACATAGATCTCTGAGAAGTAACAGGTGTAGCATTCTCATTCTTCGGACAATCTCTAACAAAATGTTCTGTAGATCCACAGCGAAAACAACCTCGAGTTAACTTCCAACATTTTTAACTATAAAACTAAAAAATATATATATATCAACATCCAAATCCCGACTCAACTTGACTCAATTATGGCATGTGCCTCTAGACTCAACTCCGAGCTCGATTTAGTCCGAGAATCGACTAAACCTGCAAAGCTTTGATACCACTAAATGTAACACCCCCAACCTGTATCCCTCGTCGGAATTAGGTTATGGAGCATTACTGGAGTTTACAAATCAAACAGACATAAATTTCAAACATTTTGTATCATATAATATGCAGGTCAGAACTAATTAAACTCATACATACTGTCCCTTATTTGAGCCTTCGAGGCCCAAAATACGCGTTAGAAACAAGTCGGGACTAATTCAGAAACTTAGAGAATTTTTCGAGAATATTGAAAATTTTCAAAGTTGCAGGGTTCACGCGGCCGTATGCCAGAATGTACCTTAAATAATAAGTTTATCATTCCCTACAAGCTTGGACATTAACCAATTCAAAAATCATTCGTTTAACCACTTCAAAACACAATCAAACACATTCAAAACATATCAAAATAATCATCCTAGGTGCCTAACCAATGTACCCTCATCGGTACCAAATTTATATCATCAATTTATATTATCAAAACATCATTCAAATTCAAATTATAAACATACCTAATTTAATCCATTTTACCTAGTTTATGAATATTTAAAAATCAATTTAACATGCCATAATAAAACTTCAAAAACAAACACATGTTTATATGTATATACCAAACCAATATTAAATTTATAACCTTGTTTACATTTAATCCATAAAATAACTATTATTTAGACACCCTAGGTACATGCCGACACAAAAGAATAAACATCACCACATTTGAGATAGGGATCGTTGTCCGATGCTGAATCGATGATTAAAAGTTAAGTACCTAACTTGTGACGGAAAACAAAACCGTACGCTGAGTAAAACTCAGTGGTATTTCTATAATCTGAATAATTAGAGACAATATATTACAAATGTATAATTGAAATATAGACACATATTAATATTTAAAAATCATCACAACTACCATATGCCAACTATTTGAATTCATACATGATAGCATATCATAATTCATATGTTTCACAATATCCCAATTCTCATACTTTCTATATAAATAGCTTTTCACAATTTGATTCACATTTCATTTAAACAATGGCATTATCCATTCCATATTCAATTCATGAGTATATAACTCATATATTCCATGTATTTACAACATATTTCATATTCTATTTTCAATTCACTATATCACTTCCATTTCTCATACCATGCCATTTCATTATCAATTATAGAATTTTATTATTTATTTACCCTTATTAACACGCTCGGACTCGGACGGATACACGGATCCAACCAAACACACAAGTTTGGCACCCAGTGCCTCATCGGATAATTCAAAGTAGTAAATTGACACCCAGTGTCTCCTCGGTTAAACCAAAGTAAATTGGCACCTAGTGCCTCATCGAATAATTCCGAAGTGATAAATTGACACCCAGTGTCTCATCGACTAAAAGTCGAAGAAGTCGCTGAACTCATCCAATCCTATGGCATGCCATCTATATCCGACTCAGCCCGATACAGTTAATAGGGTTTAATTTTACTTTCCAAATACAACTAAAATTCAATTATCATATTTGCACACATAGATATATTCATTTCAATTCAATAATCAATACATTCATAATATATATCAATTCAATCAACTCTAATTCAATTCAATGTGAAAGTACCAAATACTCACCTCAACACTTACCATATGCATTAAATAAAAAAAAATACAACAATTAATAACTAGTTTTGGATTATAGAAATACAAACCAAAAATTTCGAGCTATTCGACGTCAACTTTATCTTTCCCCTTTTTGGTCGAGGATTCCTGTATGACATTAGCTACGGAATTAAAACAATTAAAATTCATCAATACAACACAATTCAATTTCATATTGAATATTTTAATTTTTACTCAATATTTGCCTAATTTTCAATTTAGTCCCTAAACCGAGACTAACTTTATTTCTTCACATTTAATTCTATATTTTCATTCAATTTCCACTTTAAACTAAATTGAACTCCCTATTTTCACTTAAATCCCTAAATTTTAAATTTTCACAATTAGTCCCTATTACTCATAATTTACAATTTATTCTACAATTCAATACTTTTTCATTTCTAACTTTAAAATCTATCAATTTAATCTATAATACTAAAATTATTCAACATAGAAAAATTTAAAACTCAATAATTTCTAAAATTTTGACATGGGTCGGGTAGTAGTTAACACTAGGATTTCAAAAACATAAAAATTACAAGAAAAAGGACTAAATTAACTAACCAAATAAACTTGAAAACTTTGAAGCCCTTAAGGCCGTGCGTTTCTTCTTTCTTTTTCTTTATTTCTTTTCTTTCCAATTTTGTTTTTCTTTCTTTCTTTTTCTTTTATTATACTTACTTTATTAATATATTATATATATTTACCTAAATATTAAGCAAAACATATTATAATATATATTTTAACTTTAATTTATTAATAATATATATAATAATTTTACACCTTATGCCTCCTCATTAAAAAAATGGCATAATTTCTTCTTTAATCCCTTTAATTAATTTTTTAATTTATAATTCAACTTTCACCCTATATGCAATTTAGTCCTTATGCATAATTACTCTTAATTCATGCAAATTTACTTAATCAAAACCTAATTAACTACACAACTATATTTGTAAATATTTACAAATAAATATTTACGAGTCTGATTTATGGGAACCGAGTCTTGAAAATTCACTTTCCGATCCCCTGACTATCAGGTCGTTTCATATTCAATGCGAAACCTTGTTGACTTATGAAAATTCCTTCTTGAACTTGTCGACCTTCCATCCCAAGGAAATATCTCATTTCCCCAAGATCTGACATTTTGAACATGTTCACCATTTGTTGTTTAAACTCATTTACTAAGACTTTGTTGCATCCAATCACAAGTAGATCATTTACATATAGCGAAATAATTAACGAAGTGAGTTCACCAGTTTTCTTCACATATAGGGTAGCTTCGCTGACTCTTTTCAAATCCTAAGCTCGCGAAGTGCTAATCTATCCTCGTGTACCAAGCTCGCGAGCCTGTTTCAAATCGTATAAGGCTTTCTTAAGCCTATATACCTTCTCCTATTTTCCTTTAATTTTGAACCTAGAAGGTTGCTCCACATAGATTTCTTCCTACAAATAGCTATTCAGAAAGGTAGATTTAACATCCAGCTGATGAATTTTCCAACCCATTTGTGTTGCTAAGGCCAATAATAATCTGATCGTGTCCAGCCTTACTATTGGTCCAAAAGTCTCCCAATAATCAATGCCATACTGTTGACTGAAACTTTTCACAACCAACTTCACCTTCAGCTTGTTAAGAGAACCATCAACATTTAATTTGGTTTTGAACACCCACTTGAAGCCAATGACCTTTTTGTGCGATGGTTTGTCAACGAGCTCCCAAGTTTGGTTCTTATGAATCATGCTCATTTCATCTTGCATGGTTTATTTCCACCCTTCTATAGTTTCAGCCTCTTCAAAGCTCGCAGGTTTAAGTAGTGCTACGTCAGCTCTCTGATAGATCTCATCAATGGAATGCGTGCCCCTTACTGAAATGTTGTCGAAGTCTGCTTCAATTAGCTCATCGCTAGACTATGACCTTAGCTTACCATCATCATAATGGTTTTGCGAGCCCAGTTTGCCCAACCTTTGCTCAACCTTAGTAGCATCCCAATTCTATATTTTATTTTCATCAAACACAACACCCTTGCTCACCAAAATTTTCTTAGAAGAAGGATCATAAATTCTATAACCCTTCCTATTGTTGTTGTATCTAAGGAAGATACTTGACTGCGACCTCCTTTTTAACTTGCTTCTTTTCACCTATGGAACATGAACAAAATAGACATATCCAAAAACTTTTTTAAAGTAAGAAACAAAAGGTTTGTTTCCAAACCAAGCTCCGAATGAAGTCTTTCCTTCTACAACCTTGGTTGGTAATCTGTTCAGCAAATAGATTGATGTGTTCACTGCCTTAGCCCAAATTTTTTTTGGCAACTTGCTTTCAAACAATAGAAACCTCGCCATGTCCATTACTGTCATGTTATTTCTCTCGCACACTCCATTCTACTGCGAAGTATAGATGTTTGTAAGCTGGTGATGGATTCCTGCTTCTTCACGGTAGCTTTGGAATTTATCTGAAGTGTACTCAGTTCTATTATCAGACTTGACTTTCTTCAGTTTGCAAACAATCTAGTTTTCAACCTGTACTTTAAACTTCCAAAACACTTCGGCTACATCAGATTTCTGTTTCAAAAAATGTACCCAACAATACCTGGTATAATTGTCAATGAACAAGACAAAATATCTACACCCATTCAATGAGGGTGTTTTCATGGGTCCGCACATGTCAGAGTGCACCAACTATAGCTTTTCTTGAGCTCGCCAAGCTTTGCTCGTTGGGAATGGTAACCTCGCCTACTTTCCAAGTTGGTAGACTTCGCAGATACCATTTTGCTTCTCTACACTTATTGTTTCTGTCACTAAACCTGCTTCGTACATTCAACTAATAGACTTATTGTTTGTGCCAAAGGTTCGCATCATCAACCGTACTATTATAGGCCATTGAGTCAGCCAAATTCCAGTCTAACATAAAACTTCTATTTTTCATTGAAATTGTTACAACTTCATGTTCTAATAAATCAAATATTATGCAACCATTCTTAAAAACTACTTTGTAGTTTGATTATATTGAAATGCTACTGCGTTTTTCTTCCTCATACTTATGTTTGAGTTTTATAAAGCATCATCTTCTGATGAGAAGATCTCGTTGTTGTGCTTGCATAACCACTGTCAACTATGACTCCATTTATGCTCCATCCATTGACAGCGTAACCTTTGTAAACTTGAAGCCCTAGTTACACTTCAACCCCAGACTGTATAATCACTGTCAACTTGGACCTTGAGTTGCAACACAATCCGATTTCTCGGGTGATGGCTCCATACTCACATGACAGAAGAAATTTGTAGGTCATCCAGCTCCACGACACCATTGTAAATTCAAATATTCCTTAAAACTATAACCATGTCTATCTCAAATATAAACAAAAATAAATCTACTAACTTTTAATTTTCAACGTCAAGAAAAAAAAGAAAAGAAAAAAAAACATTCTTTATCAAAGTGAAAATGTGTGCTATAGAACGCATTTTTCTCTCTCCAACATTCCCTATAAACACATTTTTAGGAGAGAGAAAAAACAGCATAGATCACACCTTTTTACAAAATCAGCATAATTTCCCAAATTTTTTTTCAGCATATTTCATTAAATTAACCATTAATATTATTATTTAATGAGAAAATAAAGTTAACAACGCAATAATACCCCCATGAAATTGAAGAATACAATATAAACCACAGAATTCTATTAATCAGTTTTCTTTCAGTTGAGAAACCAGGTAGTTAAAAAGGAGAATCTTAGAGGGGGAATACCAAAAATGATTCTTGCTTCGCCTATCCTTAACCCCAAACCTAAATTTGGGGGCCATTCCAAGAAATCGCTTGCTATATCTACCAACCCTTTCCTTCGCTGCTCCTTCTTTACTACTAAATTCAGTTCTACTCTTCTCAAGTGTCACTGCGGCACCCACAACAAAGATACAGATAAGTCCACTCAAGTAACCACTTTTACTTCAATGTCTGCAATTTTATGGACTAAATTTAACCTTTTAGATTAATTTCTGATCAAATTATGGAAAAACGGGTTTTGCATTATGGGGATGAACAGGGATTTTCAGTGTTGACATCAGACATCCCATGGAAGACTGAGAGTTTATGGAGCACCATGGCTCTGTATATGTTCAATTTGCATATTCCTTTGGGTTTTGGTGGCCTTTCCATTGTTTCTTATCTCTTGCATCAACCTGTCCTAGATCCCCAGACTGAGGTTTTGATTTATCCTTTTTTTTATGTCTTAATGTTAAAAATTGTAATCCGAGATTGGTCTGTATTTTTGAGTCCCTTGTTTTTGGCTTCGTTTAGAATTAGACAAATGTTGGGTGCTCCAGCCTCCAGAGATGAGGTAAGGCTAGGGACCTGTAACTTTTTCTTGAAAACCCAAATGGTTGCTAAGTGTGAAAGAATTTAAGGTCTTGGATAGGTTCATTTTTTGATGGTTCATCAGATGAAGGTCCACTCAAAACTTGCATTTTCTAGTGTTAATTGTGCCTTTAATGAAGTGAGCAGGAAATCATTTGTGCTAGATATCTTACTTGCTGGCTTATAGCCTTATACCAACTCTTTGAGTTGATCTTCCACCTTTTTTCTAAATTTTCTGCAGGCACTATCGTTGCTTGTAATTGATATTTTGGAACTGCTTGCTACTCTCTTTCTCCTGAAGAGCACCATTAAGCCAAACAATAGGCTTTTGGACATTTTCAAAGTTAACCCGGTAGAAAGGAATTGGTTATTAGCATCAGCACTGGGTTTCGGAGTACTTATTTTGTTAGTTTTCCTTACATCAATTGTTGTTGATGGATTATATGGGATAAAGGTTGGTTTCTTCATCTTCATTGCTTTTACTATCCTCCTTTATCAGATGACTTTTATCATGGTATGGGTCACCTTGGGGAAGTTGCCTCGTCATGTTAAAAGGGTTTTGCAACGTCTTGTTTGCTTTTATATGCCATCATCACGCTCTACCTTTGCATGCTTTCTAGTTCATTTTTGATGTATTTTCCAATACATCATATTGTCTCTAAGACGTGTTAACAGAAAGAAGGGTGGCTGTAAAAGAAATGGAAAGTAACTTACCTTTTTCCTTTTTGTTCTTTTGATTTAAAATATAGGATGTAAATAATCTGATACTGAAGGAAATGCTTGTAAGAAGTGACATCTCAAAAGGTGCTTGTATTACCGTATACTGCATCATCACACCTATCTTAGAAGAAATGGTATACAGAGGCTTCATGTTGGCATCTCTTGCCTCAACAATGAATTGGAAGCAAGCAGTTGTGATTAGTGCCGCCATCTTTAGTGCAGCTCACCTGTCTGGTGAGAACTTTTTACAGTTGTTTGTCATTGGGTGCATCCTTGGGTGCTCTTATTGTGGAACTGGAAACTTGAGTTCTTCCATTCTCATACATTCTTTGTATAATGCGTTCACATTGATTATAACTTTTTTATCATAGATAACAAGTTTGATTTCTTCTCAGGTTTCCTTGGCCATAGTATTAGTAGGAAAAAAAAACTTGGAACTGATGTACAAAATATAAGCATCTGGTTGAGCTTAGCTAAGCTTAGCTACTTCGTTCCTCTCTTTCAAAGAGAGGATCCTCAAATAAAAACAGTACATGCATTTTTAGTATTTAATCCTAGAAAAACTGTCCCTTAACCTTTTCATGCATGTTTATATGTCTGTTGCATACAAATTAATGTTTGGGAACAAAAGGCATAGCCATTAGCTAGGATTAGGAGAGAAACCGTCCCGATATACTGTATGAATGGAAGGTGCTATCCGAGCATTAATTTGGAAAATACCTTTAATTTATTCAAAAAAATTAAATTTGAAAACGTTTTTATAAAATTATAGAAAAATTTTAAATTCTATTCAGAGTTTTATAATTTCAAAACAAAATACAAATTTTAAATTCTAGTCAGAATGAGTTTTATGCTTTCAAAACAAAATAAAAAATCTTGTGCCAATTAAAACAAAAGAATGAAAAAGTTTGCAAATATAAGAATATTATTTAATTTGTTAAAAGTTACTCAAATTCTTAAAGAATTTATAAGAAATTAAAAAAAAAAATAGTATGTTAAGTTACCAAACCGCCCGTCTGGCGTTACTGGAGTTATTAGTAATTTTGTTAAGGTGCCACCCAGGCGGTTCGTGCTACTGCCTGGGCGGTATATAGTAAATATCAATTTCGTTAAGGAGTTGCCACTTAGACGGTATTATAACCATTCATAAATTCATTCTTCTATAAAATGTTGCCATATCATCTCCATATCATGCCAATAGTTTTCAAGTCATTTTAAATATATTTGAATGACTTATAAACTCTCTTTCAAATACGAAAACATATGCAACACTTTTACGAAAAAAATTGTAATTTATTAATGGTTTAAGGGTGTGAAAAGTCTTCAAATTTTTTCAAAAAAAAAACAATTAAGTCCCTATTTTTCAAAAAAAGCAATTAAGCCATTGATTGTTTTTTTTTTTGTACACAATTAGGTAATTGAACGGTAAAATATATCAAAAAGGTTCTTTAACTGTTAACTTTAATAGTTGACTGTTAAAGTTAACTGCTCATAATTTTTTTCAATTAAAGCCACCCCGTGTCACAACCACAGCGTGACATGTGGCAAAAAAATTATAAAAAATAAAAATCAATAAAAGTTATAAAAATTATTAAATTTTAATAAAAATATAAAAATATTAAAAATTAGAAAAAAAATTAGAAAATGCATCAAAAAGACTCTTTAACCATTAACTTTAACCGTTGACCATTAAAGTTAACGACTCCCGATTTTTTTCAGTTAAAGCCATCATGTGTCGCAACACATGGTGACATGTGGCGAAAAATGATAAAAAAATAAAAGTGAATAAAAGTTATAGAAAAAATTATAAAATGCTTCTTTTAGTATGATAATTTTTATTTTTATTTTATGAAATTTATATTTCTTTACATTTTTTTTATAATTTTCATGACTTTATAAAATTTTACAATTTTTTTATAATTTTTTTACGATTTTTCTAATTTTTCTTTTCTAATTTTAAATATATATATATTTATATTTTTTATGAAAATTTAATCATTTTTATAAATTTTACTGATTTTTATTTTTTAATTTTTTGCCGCATATCACGTTGTGGTTGTGACACATGGTGGCTGCAATTGAAAAAAATTAGGGGTGGTTCAAGTACCCAATTGAGTGCAAAAAAAAATGTAGGGGCTTAATTACTTTTTTTTTTAAAATTTGAGGGTCTTTTTGATGCATTTTAAAAGTTCGAGTATCTAAATGAGTGAAAAAAAACACAATAATTTAATTATTTTTTATTTTAAAAATTTAAATATTCTTCTACACCCTTAAACCTTTATTAATCGTTAAATTAAAACCAAATTAAATCATACAACTTATCCGTGAATATAACTCAAAGTATGTACATACCATGCTATAGGAGACTAGAATCCAATTCTATTGCATACTTGTCAACCTTTCAAAGGTGACGGAGACTCCAAATGATTGTGACTTCAAAATCCCTGAACCCCTAGATGTTTATTTCATAATTCATTTCATTCTTCATCACCTTTTTTACCTTTAATCATATACTTGAAATGTTATTCAAATGAATCTTTTTAACCCCTAGATGTTTATTTCATAATTCATTTCATATATTACACTTCCATTTCTTATAACATGCATCCCTTATAACTCTTTTCACGGTTCATATTTAATTCATCTCTTATACCTTGGGACCTTTAAGCTTCATTTTTCATTTCAGAATTGGTTCATTGTTTTTGTGCTTTACATTTTCATTCATTTTATAGTATTTAACAATTTTCATACTTATGCCCATTATAATCTCAATAAAATAGGACACGGATACTACAGGACTCCACAAACACCAATAAACGTAAAGTGAAATGTTCAGAGGCCATAGAACTCCAATGGTTGGCAACTGATGTTCAACCAAAGATATCATAATAAAACTCCAAAAAAAAAAAAATACATATCACGCAACTCCGAACCACATGTAACACCAATACAAAACTCCAATAAAATCATATGCATGTGGCCTTAATTGGCATGTCAATCGTATCTTAACTTTTTTACCGAACTTATATGAGTTTAGAAACAAATTTAAACGCAAATTTAGATTCTTTCATAATTCAACAAGGCCAATCAAATTTCACCATTTCATAACCATATAACAAGGGCTTTTTAGACCCTTCATAAACACATAACTCATTTTCATTGTTACTTTCACATTTTCACAATCACCTATATTTCTTCGCATGTATTCACATAGTCACACGTGTACATATGTTATTTAACATTATTGTTTAACTATGTGAACCATCCTCCATTACCGGCCAAAAAAGGTCCTTGTGCCTTCTTTAAAAGCGGGAGACAAAATTTCAAGGCTAAAATTGAACATAAATACTTCAAAAATTACGTGAAAAATCACTCTCTTTTAATATAAATTTATGGTTTTGACACCAATCAATTTATATTTTTATCTCCTCTTCGCTCTTGCCCTCAACAATGCTATTATTATTTGAGTAGTTTAACGGCTGCTAATGGCATATAATTTAACGAAATTTTTTTATATATATTTTAGCTTTTTTAATTAGGGATAGGATAATATTTTTCAATCATTAACTCATGATGAATATCAAACAAAAAAATGATATCAACTTTTTATCACTTCACTTATAATTTAACTGTCAATTGTTAATCTTTTAACATACAAAGTAATTATGAATTTTATAATATTTTGAAATATCTTATTATATAAATAAAAGGTTAGGTTTGATATAGATGGTTTTTTGAACAATCTTATTATAAGTTCTTGATTGTATCTGTTTTTTCTAACATAATACTTAGAACTACACATAGCTCCTTCTCAATTTATAAATAGAAGATAATGCACTTCAACGCTCGAACCCATATCCTCCTATATTGATAATAATGCTCATACTAATCAATTAAAACTTAACCGCAGATTTCACATAGATAGTTAAGTAGTAAGATTTGATGTTATTTGGTTCATTTCATTTCTTTACTTTAAAGAGAGAAAACAAACTAATTAAATTATATTTACTTGAGTAAAGAAAAGCATGAGCCCAAATCTCAATAGGTAACTTTCAGTGATTCATAAAAGATATTTGACAAATCATTACCTCACTCACCACTCATTATTTCCTAATAATAAATTAGATAATACAAATTCACTAAGATAAATTATATATTTTTGGCATAATATCAAATTTTACCTTTTAACATTTATATATTTTTATCAATTTGGCTTTTATTATTTTTTGAGTTAAAATTTTAAATTAACCTTTCAAAAGAATCAAATCGCTTATTTTTAACATATATCTTAAATGAAACTTTACTTTTTTTAGTAACACTAACATGACAACTTTTGTAGTAGTCCACGTACACTTTATGCTAACATGATACTATTTGTCTTAACAAATAATTTAAAAATTATAAGAGTATTTAAAATATTTTAAAAATAAAAAATTATAAAAAGTTCATTAAGAAAAGTATGAAAAACATTTGGATTGTCATGCTCGCCACAAACTTTAAAAACTTAACATTTTATTCAATATTCCTATTAAAAAATGCAATGACATCTTTTGAAAATTGATGGTCAAATTTAACATTAAAAAGAATAAAAGCTAAATTGAAAAAAAAAAGAAGAGCATAATGAATTATTTGGCTTTTAACTTTAGAAAAGAAAAAGTCATTTTAGATCTCCATTTAATTATTTTTTCTTTTTTAAATTTTAAACTTGCGCTTTTATCAAATCACTCCAAAATGAATGGAAAAATTAACATTTAACTTTGTCGACGCTGCATACACGTGGATTGCCATGTGGATGACATGTCAGCATTTAATTTATTTTTTTAAAATTTTAAAAAATCCAAAAAATTATAAAAACTATTTTTAAAAATTAAAAATCATTAAATTTATTAAAAATATATTAATTTTAAAAAATATTTTTAAAAATTTTAAAATTAATTAAATGTTGACGTGTCATCTACGTGGCAATCCACACGTAGGTCACGTCATCAAAGTTAACAAACTTAGCTTTTCTATCTATTTTGGGTAATGTGACAAAAAGTGCAAGTTTATGGGCTCAAAGAGGCAAAAATTTAAATGGTGGGCTAAAATAAATTTTTTTGTAAAGTTGAAGGACAAAAAAAAGTCGTTATTATGCCAAATGTAAACATTAAAAACTAAATTTAACATTAGACCTCTTTCTATATAATACAATTTCAAATCACTCACACTACATTACTAGGTTTTTTACCTAGATAATACAAAAAGAGTTACGAAAATGGGGTATGTTGTAGATTATTTATGAAAATAGTATGTTTTCTATAGTAAAATTAGGTGCCGCCAATGCATCAAGCGGCATCACCTATAAAAAATAATATTTTAATAAAAATAAATAAAATAATATTTTAATATAAAAAGGGGTGACGTCAAAACATCGGGCACCCTTTTTCACCATGACTCTGACTTTTTTTTTTATTTGGGGGTGATTGTGATATAATTTTGAATTTCATGCCTTTATTTTATGGAAATTAGAAGTTAGTCCATTTAGTTTAATTTATTATAATTTGATGGCCTTTTTACCCTAATAATTCAAAAAAAATAATTAAATACTAAAATGGGTCACCTACAAATTAATTATCGAAATGGGTTGTTTGCTACAATATTTTTTGATGCCGTCTGATTGGTTGGCGACACTACATGAGTTTTTCAAAAATTTTTTTTTTATTAGTGCCACCAGACATATTGGCAACAACGAACTAAAATATAATTAGTGATTATATTTATTATGTTACAAAATATCTATTTTAACTTAGGTGGTAGAGTGTGTGGTTTTTAATTATATGGTTGTGCACATAGTTAAAAACCACACACCTTACCAGTTGAACTAAAACAATTATTTTATAATATGATAAATATAATAACTAATTATATTGTAGTTTGGTGCTGCCAATGTGTCAAGCGACACCAATAATTTTTTTTTTAAAACTCATGTGGTGCCGCCAACTAGTTAGGTGGCACCGAAAAATACTATAGCAAATGACCCATTTTGATAATTAATTTGTAGGGTGACCCATTTTGATATTTAATTATTATTTTTTGGATTATTGAGGTAAAAAAGCTTAATTCGGTCTTTGTATGTTTTCAAATTTTAAAAGTTAATCAAATTATTTAATACTGTTAAAATCGATCATTAAATTACTTATTTCAAGATTAATTGTTTATCAAACTCGATCTTTGTATACTTTTTTTTATTAATTTTTCACGTATAAATTGTTGAATTGCTGATTTTATTAATTTTTTGCACATGAATTTGATAAACAGTTAATCTTGAAATAAGTAATTTAATGATTGAATTTAACAATATTAAATAATTTGACTAACTTTTAGCTTCGAAAACATATAAAGATCAAATTATAATAAATTAAAATAAATGGACTAACTTCAAATTTCTATAAAATAGATGTATGAAATTCAAAATTATACAACAATCACTCGAAAGTAAAAAAGAGAGTAAAAGTCAACATGAAAAGGGTGCAACATGACATTTTAACCACCCATTTTAGATTAAAATATTACTTTTAAATTTATTATTAATTTAATTATTTTTATTAAAATATATTAATTTTATAGGTGATGCGGACGACATGTAGAAAGCATACCATTGTCAAAAATAAATAATTTACAACATGTACTATTTTTGTAATTAATTTTTTATATATTATCTAAATAGAAAACCCTACATTACGTAAATAACTGATGGAACTCTAGTCAGGGGGTTAAAAAAGGGTGTGATGTCAAGCATTCGAAAATTAAATTCTAACTGTCTCCCGCGGTTCCTGGCATCATTTCGTTTCAATAAACTTACAACTAGAATCGCTTGCTCTACATCGCAATCCATAAATCTTACACGTATTCATCCTACCCTTTGACGGATTGTTGAACTTTGGCCTGCAATGCAATAGCGGACCAGCATTGAAGCTGAATCAGTGCAGCAGCAACATTTTGTTCTTATGTAATTAGCTTTAGTTCTTTTGTAATTTATCCTTAAAGTAGTAAGATTAGTTGTTGATTTGTATGATTTCCAATGTGATGTAATAGGTGATATGTCAGTTACATTTTGTGTGTAATTGAAGCTTTGTTTTAGTCATGTTATTAGTGGGAGCAGTTGTATATTAGGTGACTGCCTTGTAACTTATATTTTAACTTAATGGAAATGAAAGATAGATGAATTTTTCAGTCAAGTTATTCTTCCATTCTTTTTTGCATCCATTCTTTGCTTCAATTCTCCTTAGTTCTCTGCCAAAACCCCAACAAATGGTAAACAGAGCCTGTCATCTTTGAGGGCCTCCATTGTTGGTAACAGTTCTTTTTTGTGAGAAACCTTGAAGAGAAAGAAATTGAAGCTATTTTATTGTTGCTGCAAAATGAGCTTTACACCACCACCACCACCACCACCACCACCACCACCACCACCACCAGTCTTTGTTAGTGAAAACTACCACATTTGGGTTGTGAAAATGAAAACTTATTTGCAAGCATATGACTTGTGGAATGTGGTCGAGAATGACACAGAACTAGCTTCATTAAGGGCCAATCCCACGATTGCACAAATCAAACAGCATAGTGAAGAGTGTACCAAGAAGCATAAATCAATGAAATGCTTGCAAAATGGTGTGTTTGATGTGATATTCACTCGAATAATAGCTTGTGACACTCCAAAACAAGCCTGGGAGAAGATGAAGGAAGAGTTTCTGGGGTCAGATAAGACTAGGCAGCAACAGTTGATCAACCTCAGGAGGGACTTTGAGAACTTAAAGATGAGAGAGTTTGAAACAATCAAGCAGTACTCTGATAGGATAATGGCTACAGTCAATAACATTAGGATCCTTGGAGACGATTTTAGTGAAAGCAGAGTTGTTGAGAAGGTCATACAACCCTTCTTAAAAAATTTGAGTAAAAAATCTCCTCATTAGAAGACTCGAGAGATCTATCAACCATATCACTATCTGAGTTGATAAATTCTCTGTATGCACTCGAGTAAAGAGCCAATAGGCTAGAGGAGCATCCTAAAGGAGCCTTCCAAACAAAAGCCAAAGAAAGCTCAAGTTCGAGCTACAAAGGGAAGAAACCATGGCTTGAAAAAAGAGAGAAACCAAAGAGGGATGCAGGAAAGAAGAAATTTACACCATGCATTCACTACAAAAGGTCTACACATTTGGAAAGGTACTGTTGGTACATGCTTGATATTCAGTGTAGGAGCTGCAAACAGTTTGGTCACATAGAGAAGGTTTGCAAAAATAAAGAAAGGGCACAAACTCAGTAGCAAAATCAAGCTCAGGCTACTGAGGATATACAAGCTCAGGAGGAGCATGTTTTCACTGCATCCTGTTATGCAACCTCAAGAAAAGTCAAAAAGGACTGGTTAGTAGACAATGGCTACACTCACCATATGGCATCTAATGAAGAGCTGTTCAAGGATCTTGATAGAAGCCTTGCTTCCAAAGTCAAGATTGGAAATGGAAACCTTATTGAAGCCAAAGGCAGAGGCAATGTTCTGATCAGCACACATTCAGGTAACAAAACAATCTCAGATGTCCTTTTTGTACCTGATATAGACCAAAATCTGCTTAGTGTTGGTTAGCTAATTGAGAAAGGTTATTCACTTATTTTCAAGAATAACTCTTGTGTTATTAAGGACTCAGTTGGTCAAGAACTAGTCACAGTAGCCATGACTAATAGATGTTTTATGCTGGATGTGAATTAGCTTGAAAATAAAGCTTATACTAGTCTTGTTGATAAAGCTAGTTTATGGCACAAAAGGTTAGGCCATGTCAATTATAGATCACTTGGTTTGATGCACAAATCTAATCTGGTTGAAGACATGTCTGAAGTTGAAATCAGAGACAGAGTTTGTGAAATTTGTCAGCTTGGGAAACAAGTGAGACTGCCCTTTCTAGTTAAAAAGGCGTGGAGAGCTCGAGACAAGCTTCAGTTGGTCCATACTGACATTTATGGACCAATGAAGACATATTATTTGAATGACATTAGATACTTTATGTTTGTTCATAGATGATTTGTAACACCCCTTAACCCGAATCCGTCGCCAGATTAGAGTTACGATGCATTACCAATCAAAATCCAACTCAGAATTTTTTTTAGACTAATCAACTCAAGTTAAACAGCATATAAAATACTTATATATATTTTATACATTTACAAGGCACCACTTAGCATATTAATTACAGCCTAAAACATACAACTTCATAAATTTTATTACATCTAAAATCATATATCATACCAATCAAAATGAATCAAGTACAAAGCCGTATAAGTATAATTACAAACATCATATTATTCAAATTGTTAACAAAAGCATAAAGATTACATATAACACTTTCTTTTTATAGCCAATACATTAAACCAAATCCATATGTATCACATTGTATTATCTATCACAAGTTCCTACCATATCCGAATACACATTACCTACAATACCAATTTAAAATCAACCATGCATCATTAATCAAATTTCATATACTAACCATATTTCAAAAAAATCCAACTATATCTTTATCATTTACCTAATCAAATCTTAATTTCATAACTCAAGCATATATCCAAACATTTATTTCATTTCAATTTACTAACTATACTACATATTACAACATAGGTAATCTACCCTATTTGGACAGCTTTTATACATCAATTCGAACAGCATTTATATACCAAATTAGACAGCATTTTCACACCAAAATTTGGATAGCATAAATACATCAATTTGGGTAGCATATATACAACAGTTTGAGCAACATTTTTACACCAAAACTGGACAGCATATATGCAACAAATTGGGCAGCATTTAAGCATAAAAATTGGACAGCATATATGTAACAAATTGGACAGCATATATGTAACAAATTGGATAGCATTTAATCATCAAAATTGGACAGCATATATGAACAAATTGGTTCAACTCATAACCAAATCAATCCATCATCCAATGCATAACTATTATACATATACTAATTCACTTAATCAAATTTAACATGTCCAAACTATATATATATAACACATTTATTATCATATCACAAACTTATACCATAATTCAATATGCAAAATTATAAACCCCATTTCCATGACCATTAAAACCATATGCATAAACACCAAACTCGATCAAAATAAGATGAGCCATTTTCGCATGACCATTTATATACATATTCCAAAACTAACCAAAAACATAAGCAAGCCTATACATGCCATAATATTGAGTTCAAAAATTTATCAAAGTACCCAAAAGATATCGATAGTATGATAGACTATGCTAACAATCCCCGAGCTCGTAACGCGACTCCAAAATCTATAAAACAGACACAAGCAAAATACACACACAAAGTAAGCTTCTTGAGCTTAGTAAGTCATAAGCAAAATCTTACGTATAAATATTTGCTCAAAAACATTAAGTAAATATAATCGAATATCAATTACGTAGCATCATTTAACATCTAAACAATGATCACCATTTTTTTTATATATAAATCTTGCACAAGCTGAATACCTGTACTCAAAACATAGATATTTTATATCATATATCAACAGCCCAAAACATTCCAATATGCAAATGGTTAGCTTGTAATACATAATCAAATTGATAACTTTTACCAATTCAATTAACTAACTCATCTTATTCCCTTGTAATTAAATGGCTAATTCATACCAGAAACTTTTATACCTTTCCATGAATGGACTTTATTTCATATTGCCCGTTGAACGATTCGGAATTAAAAAGGATACGCGGATAGTCGGAAACTCTTACAATGCCAACGTCCTAGACGTGGTCTTACATGTAATCACGTATCGATGCCACTGTCCCAGACAGGGTGTTACACGTAAACATAAGTCGATGCCAACGTCCCAGATGTGGTCTTACACGATAACACATCTCAGAAATCCTATGTCATGACATATGTATCCTAACTATTCCTAAGGTTCATACGGGGCTTACGGACGTCAGATCTCGTTCGAATCAAACTCGAAAAGTAGCCACATCATAATACCATATTTGGCCATAGCCCAACTTATTCCCAAAAATTCAATTCGGTAAATAAAAATTACAATTTTATAATTATATCAACATTTAAACGCTTACGGACTTACCTCAGATGTTGTCGACTGCTAAATCGGCTACTCAACCACTTTTGTCTTTCCCCGATCCAAATCCGATTTCTTTAATTCTTGATCTAAAAAGTATTCAAATTAAGCTTATTTAAACACCATTCTATTTAATTTAGCCTAAAAACACATGAATGAGAAAATTACAGTTTTGCCCCTAACATTTCACACTTTTTACAATTTAATCCTTTTTCCTCAAAACACAAAATACACAAAATTTGACTACACTCCTTAAGTGCCAAATTTTCCTAGTGTCCATACAAGTCCATATTTTAAATTTATTTAGCATTTTAGTCTCAAAAATTTATTTTCACAATTTAACCCTAATTACTCAATTTCACCAAAAATTCAAAAACAAAACATGTCAATCTAACAAATATCTTTTATTTTTCATCAATTATCATCAGAAAACTTACAAAAGCATCAATAGCATAACTCAAAATCATCATCAAATTTCAAAATTGAGGCATGGGCTAGATAGAGTGCTAAGCAACAATCAAAAAAATATAAAAATTATGTAAAATAAATCAAAAACACATACCTAATTAGCCAATGCATGTGCCGAACCCTAAAACCCTTTTTCTCTTTTCTTTTTCTTTGTATTTTCGGTAAGAACAAAGATGATAATGGCCATTTACATGCTTTTGTTTTATTTAGTTATCATTATACTAACTTATTATTATTTTACTAATTTAACCTTTAGTAATATAATTATATAACATATAATATAAGGTCATTCTTGACCATTACCATCCACTAACTTATATAGTGGACTAATTGCATCATAGAACCTCCAACATACAAAGACAACAACAATTAGGCTCTTTCATAATTAACCACTAATTTTTTATTTTACACGATTAAGCTCTATTCTCAAATTAAGCAGTCAAACAATAAAATTAATTCACGAAACTTTCACACATATAAATTCACACATAATAAACATAGAAAAAAATATTAAAATATTTTTCAGACTCGGATGTGTTGTCCCGAAACCACTGTTCCGATTTGGGTCAAAATTGGGCTGTTACATGATTTTACTAGGTTCTCCTAGGTCTATTTTCTGAAACAAAAGTCTGAAGTATTTGAAGTTTTTAGCAAGTTCAAAGTCTTAGCTGAAAATTAATCATTTTGTAAGCTCAAGAGTTTGAGATTAGACAATAGGACTAAGTACCTGTCAGAAAGGTTTCAGAAGCTGTGTGAGCAGGCTGGAATTCATCATCAGCTAACAACCATTTATACTCCTCAGCAGAATAGAGTTTGTGAAAGAAAGAATCAAACAGTACTAGATATGGCTAAATGCCTACTGTTTGAAAGCAAATTGCCAAGCAAATTTTGGGCGGAGGCTATGAACACCTCAGTATATCTGCTTAACATATTGCCAACCAATACTGTCAAAGAAAAGACTCATTTTGAAGCTTGGTTTGAACTTAAGCCAATAGTTTCACACCTAAAGGTGTTTGGTTGTGTCTGCTATACTCTCATCCCAGCTGAGAAGAGAACCAAACATGAAAGAAGATCTGTGCTAGGGATCTTTGTTGGTTACAACAACACAAAGAAAGGTTATAGGATCTTTGATCCTTCAACAAAGAAGATCATGATGAGCAGGGATATGAAATTTGATGAGGGAAATGTATGGAACTGGATGGTACAGATGCAAGCCTAGATAAGAAAAGTCAACAAGACAACAATATTCAACTAACTAAAAAAGAAGAGCCAATTGGTGATGATTTTGATGATGTACCTGTTAGAGGCACAAGAACCATCAGTGATATCTATCAAAGATGTGATGTTGCAATACTTGAGCCTACTAATTTTGATGAGGCTGCCAGAGAAAAGTATTGGAAAAGGGCCATGGAAGCTGAAATGGAGATGATACACAAGAATGACACTTGGGAATTGGTTGACAGACCAGACCAAAAGAGGGTTATTGGTGTGAAGTGGGTGTTTAGGGTCAAATACAATGCTGATGGGACTTTAAACAAACACAAGGAAATACTTGTGGTGAAAGGATACAACCAATAGTATGGGATCGACTTCATTGAAACCTTTGCTCCTATTACAATGTTAGATACAATAAAGCTTCTGTTTGCCTTGGCTGCTCAGAAGCAATGGAGAGTGCACCAATTGGATGTCAAGTCTACTTTTCTGAATGGCTTCCTCAAAGAAGAAATCTTCATTGAACAACTAGATGGGTTCAAGGTTCCTGATGAAGAGGACAAGGTCTACAAGCTAAAAAAGGCCTTGTATGGTCTGAAGCAAGCACCAAGGGCCTGGTATGACAAGATTGATGCATACCTGTCTAGGCTCGGGTTCGAGAAGAGTATCAGTGAGCTTACTCTCCATGTGAAGAAATTAGAGAATGAAACCCTACTGATTGTGTCACTTTATGTGGATGATTTGTTGGTAACTAGAAGCAAGGGGGAGCTAATTGATGAGTTTAAAATGCAAATGCATGATGTCTTTGAAATGACTCACTTGGGAGAAATGACATATTTTCTTGGCATGGAAGTAATTCAGACTAATCAAGCTATCTTTATAAGTCAGCAGGCCTTTGCTTTGAAGATCCTAAACAAATTTTGCATGTCAAATTGAAAAACTGTTAGCACACCAGTGGCACAAGGTGAAAATTTAACCAATAGTGGCAACCATGAAAGAGTTGATGAGAAAGAATATTGAAGCTTGGTAGGATGTCTTCTCTATTTGACAGCTACAAGGCCTGATATCATGTTTGATGTTAGCCTTCTATCTAGATTCATGCATTGTTGCGATGTTGTTCACTTTAAAGCAGTTAAAAGAGTTCTTAGATATGTGAAGGGGACTTTGAATTATGGAGTGAAGTTTGAGAAGACAAAAGAGCTCAAGTTGATAGGGTATTCTGATAGTGATTGGGCAGGATCCATTGAGGACATGAATAGCACATCTGACTACTTCTTCACTCTTGGCTTAGGGGTCTTTTGTTGGAGTTCAAAGAGGCAACAAACTGTTGCTCAATCACCAGAAGAAGTAGAGTATATTGTAGTTGCTGCAGCTGTTAATCAAGCCATTTGGCTCAGGAAGTTCTTATGTGACTTGAATGAAGATCAAGTTGATGCTACAGAAATTAGAGTTGACAATCATCCAGTTGTTGCCATAGCTAAAAATCCAGTATTTCATGGAAAGACCAAGCATTTTAAGATTAAATTTCATTTTATTAGAGAGGCTAAACAATCAAGGGAGGTTAATCTGATTCATTGCAGCTCAGAAAATTAGTTTGCTGATATTCTAACTAAGTCTCTCAGTGCTACAAGTTTTGAGAAGTTAAGAAGAAATATTAGTGTTTGTTGTATACAGTTCAAGGAGGAGTGTTGAACTTTGGCTTGCAATGCAACAGCGGACCAGCATTGAAGCTGAACCAGTGCAATAGCAACATTTTGTTCCTATGTAACCAGTGCAATGCTGATTTTAACTTATTAGAAAAGATGAAATTTTCAGTCTAATTTATTGTTCCATTCTTTTTTGTATCCATTATTTGCTTCAATTCTCCTTAGTTCTCTGCCAAAACCCCAACACGGATCTTGCTTTCCGTTCACTCGATCTTGCTTCATCGCAAGCACAATTGAATTTCTATTTTCTCAAACAATAATCCTCTCAAAACTCTGTTATCTCCCTCTGATTTTCTCTCCGTTTCTTTCGTAATCTTTATTTTTTTAATTCAATCTTTCTCTTCTTTAATTGTTTTTTACTTAGCTTTGCTGCTCTGAAAAAAATGGATATGGACATGGAGGATTCTCGCTCTAGCAGCTCACATTCTATTCACTCTGTGGCTTTCCATGTTTACTTTGCCGCTGTTCGAACACGACGGTTTGCTAAGAATTTGATACCGAGTTCTCCACGAATATCTTTAGTTGGAGTCTGTTAAATTTTCTTTTTAGTGTTACTTTTTGTTTTTGGGAAATTTATTACTTTGACATTTTAACTATTTCTTTTCTTTGAACATAGAAGTTTGAAGGACTAATTTAGAGATATTAGGGTCTGCCATGAAATTCTCTGAGAATTTACAAGTTTGTTTGCTCAAGGAATCAGCGGATTGAATTTTTAAGGTTCTGTGGAATTACCCCTTCTTTTGTTAAGGTTTCATGTGGAATTGCTGAATGCTTTAGCCTTTTCAAGTGTAGAAGAAGTTGAAGAAGCTTACAAATTTGAAATTTATGGCTTTGAATGATTCTTAACCTTCAAGTTAGGTTGTTATGCAATTGGATTCTATTAGAGCTTTTACATGCGCATAAAAAGGAATTAAAAAGAAAGCCTTGAATTTGAATTTAGTTTTGGTGGAATTGTCGATTTACTGTGGTTTGAGTTTTATCATATTGTAATTCAAATGGAAGAAAGGAGGGAGTTAGGATTTCCACGGAAAATTGCTTGTAGTTTAAAGGAACAGTTAGCAAGAACCACTCTTAATAATGTAAGGTCACAAGGGCATACATATATAGAGCTTCGTGAGGAACGGAAGTGGTTCATTTTCTTTTGCACTCTGTGCCTTGGACCATGTTATAGTGATTCGATGTTACTTGATCATCTGAAGGGGAACCTTCACACAAAGAGATTAGCTGCTGCTAATCCATGGCCTTTCAATGATGGTGTTTTGTTCTTTGGTAAGTGTAACGAAAAAGAGAAACAATTGGCTGTTGTAAAATTTAATGAAAATAGGTTGTTGGAATTTGAAAGCAATGACAACTACCTTGCTATTGTGAAATATGTTGGCAGTGAAGTTAGTTCCTATGAAAAGAATGTAAATGGTATTGCAGGGGATTCAGATCTGGTGATTCCAGGGGTGCTAATCAAGGATGAGGTCTCTGACTTGAAAGTAAGTTTGATTGGTTTTGGGAAAATAGCAGCAAGATTCTGTGAGAATGGAGTCTCAAATAGGTTGAGCAGAATATGGTGTGAATGGTTGGGGAAAGAAGCTCCAAGAAATGATGATAAGGTGAAGGTTCCAAAGCATGAATTTGCTGTTGTTACTTTTGTTTATAACTGTGATCTAGGAAGAAAGAGTTTGCTTGATGATGTCAAATCACTTTTAACATCTGGTTCCCCCATGGAATTGGTTAATGTTGTGGCTGCTGGCTGGAAAAGGAAGAAGTCGTTTTCTGATCCAGAGGATATAAGTGAATCTTTGAGTAATCAGTACGATTCATCTGGGGAAGACTCTTCAGCTTCAAATAGTGCTTCTTCGAAACTTGCATTAGATCGACATGATGATCAGCTTCTGCTCACAAGATTTATATCAAGTAAGGCTGTAAGGCGAGAGTTAAGGTGGCAACAGTGTATAGCTGCTGAAAGAATGTGCGATATCTGTCAGCAGAAAATGCTTCCTGAGAAAGATGTAACAACGCTCTTGAACTTAAAAACTGGAAAACTTGTTTGCAGTAGTAGAAATGTTAATGGGGTATGCTTCATTAGTAAACTTGGTTCTGAATCACCTTTAAATATGGATCATATTGGTCAATATGGCTTATTTTATAGTCTTAGCTTGAAGCACTGATTAACATGTGTATTTTTGAGGTTCCAAATTTTATTTACATCTATTGTCTTTCTAAAAATTTTGTAGGCATTCCATTTATATCACACTTCATGCCTTATACATTGGATCCTTCTTTGTGAGCTTGAGACGATTGAAAGCCATAAAGTTAATCCAATAGTAAGAAGAAGATTGTTGGTGTTAAAAACAAATGTGCTAGCACGTTAGCTAAGACTTGAGCAGCAAGGCTCGAGACTTGCAGAAGAAACAAACAGAATTTGAGACAGAAAATTGAAAAACAAAAGCAAAGAAAATTGAAGAGTATATGGAAGGAAATCAGATTGAATTTCATTCATTTTGAATAATGGCATAAAGCCAATACATAAAACAAGCATTTTGCTTGTCAAAAACAGTATGGTCACCTAATCAATACCTACACAACTAATACATTAAAACTTGAAAACAAAGCTTGTACACATTAACAAAGCTGAGTTAACAGTGTTAGAGTATTAAATGAATGTGACTAAAAGCACGTGTTAAACAGTTGTTAAGCAGTTAGTCAGTTTGGTGTCAGTTACAGCTCATGCTACACTGCTACGTGTTTGTATAAATACCTAGCCAATCTGCATGGCTAAACAGAAGATATGTGAAAAGCATTATTTTCTCATTTCTTGTTGTTCTTGTTGCAATGCAGGCCACGGCTTCAACACTCCTCCTTGGACTGTATGCAACAAACACCAATCCTTTCCTTCAAAGCATTAAATCGGTTGGCTCCCAATGATTTAGTTAAAATGTCAGCTAGCTGAATTTCTGAGCTGCAATGAATTAAGCTAACCTCTCTCAATTGCTCAGCTTCTCTAACAAAATGGAATTTGATTTTGAAGTGTTTAGTCTTACCATGGAAGACTGGATTCTTGGCTATGGCCACAGCTGATTGATTATCCACTCTAATTTCAGTAGGCTGAATTTGACTTTCATTTAAATCACCCAAAATCTTCCTAAGCCAAATGGCTTGATTCACTGCTGCTGCAGCTGAGATATACTCAGCCTCTGCTGTAGATTGTGCAACAGTTTGTTGCTTCTTTGAACTCCAGCTGAAAACACTCGATCCTAAGGTGAAAAAGTAACCTGAAGTGCTCCTCATGTCATCAACTGACCCTGCCCAATCGCTATCAGAATAGCCTAAGAGTTTCAGCTCCTTTGCCCTCCAAAACTTCACACCAGCATCGATGGTTCCTTTGACATACCTTAACAAGTTATTACTACCTAATACCACTAAGTAGCCTAGTAACTTTAAAAACATTGCCTGTACACATGGATAAGCTGACTTATCAGCTCAACCAACCCATCAAAACATCAACATCAAAGTTCATTCTCAACCAAACTAAATTACGAATCATTATAGTACCATGCATTTTAACAAAAACATAATAGCGGCATGGTTGGCCATTTTAACACTCCTCCTTGGACTCCATTCGCAATACCGGTCATTCATCAAGTTTTTGAACTTGGCGCTCTTAGATGCTTTGATTCAAGTGACCAATTCATTTGCTACAAAAGCAGTATAGCGACTAAAATTGTACAATTCTTCTTTGTTGGTCTTTGACCAATTTGTTTTTGTTGGTTCTTTGTTGCAATGCAGGCCACGGCTTCAACAGTTCTTTGTTTAAGTCTAATATGGTATCAGTTGTAAGTTCTTTCCTGGCGTTTCTTTCTTGTTAACCGCTGTGCAGATTTCTTGGTTGATATGGCCTCTAGCTCCACTGATGGATTACTTGACAGCAGGTTCTTCTCTACAAAGAAGATTAGTGTTCTTCTTGATGATAACACGTATTTGTTATGGAAACAGCAGGTGCTCTTGGCGGTAAAGGCGCATAAGCTTCAGCGTTTTCTGGATATTCAACAGACCCTTCCTCCACAGTTTATTTCTGATGACAGTGGCGGTCAACATGAAAACCCAGAATTTGATCGCTTTGAGCAGCAGGACAGTGCTCTTGCGTCATGGCTATTGTCTTCCATTAGTCAGGCAGTTCTTCCGCATCTGATAGGTATGGACACCAGTGCCAAAATCTGGAATGCTGTTGTTACTTTGTTTGGCAGTAAAACCACCTCTAAACTGATGTTCTTACAAAACCAGTTACCCCAAAACAGTTTCCATTCTTTCGACGTGCTCTTCAAGTGTTGTCTCTTGATGAGTTTAATGTTCAGAAGTCAAACAAGTTAGGGGAATGTTAGAGTATTAAATGAATGTGACTAAAAGCACGTGTTAAACAGTTGTTAAGCAGTTAGTCAGGTTGGTGTCAGTTACAGCTCATGCTACACTGCTACGTGTTTGTATAAATACCTAGCCAATTTGCATGGCTAAACAGAAGATATATGAAAAGAATTATTTTCTCATTTCTTGTTGTTCTTTGTTTAAGTCTAATAAACAGCTCAATCACGATCAAATTACATCAAACATCGACCTAACATGGTTCAAAATGAACTAAAATACATTACATCAAACTAAGGTTACAAAATGAACAAAAATCACCAGCTGCACTTGCTTCAGTAGCTCCTGCATGGCTCGGTCTGCTTCTTGACTGCTTCTGGTGTTACATGCTGACCAAAATTCAACAAAGATATAGGAGGAAAAATGGAGCCAAATGCAATGAGACGAGGAAGGATTTGGAGACTAAACCTATGGGGTTCCTGAGTTCTTCTATACTCTGCCCTGAGTGCCAAGGTACTGGAATTGAGGTTGAGGATGATAAGCTGGAGAAGCATGATATCTCTCTGTCTCAGGTATGCATTTTGTGATCTTAAAACATCGAGCTGCTGTATGTATGAGGGAACTATATGGAGTTCGTTTCTTTCAAAATGAGTAGAACTGATTATGCTTATGTTATTCAAATCACGCAGCATAAGTCTATGTCGATTAACATGGGTTTTACTGTACTTTCAGATGTTTAGATATAAAATTAAAGTTAGTGATGGTCGTAGAGCATGGATGAAAAGTCCTGAAATGTTGGAGAGCTGTTCAACAGGGTTTCATTTTCCTTCTCAGTTTGGAGAGATGGTTCAGGTTTTCAGACTTGTGCTCACCATTTCCATTTTGTATCAATGAAAATTAGAGACCTTTAACCTTATATTCATTTTAAGTTTGGTGTTTCTTGGTTGCAGGAGAAAGTATTGCCTCTAAAATTGCTGCATTTCTACAGCGCCGACAACTGTGAATGTGGCTCAAGTTTGGTAGGATGAATTCTGTGCAGTTGACCTTATCGTCGATGTCAGCAAAAATGCGTAGTGTAACCTGTTATACGTATACAGCAGGTCATGAATGCAATGAATAGTTAGCACTTTTGCAATAGGATATTCTCTTTCTATTTTCCATCATGGAGCTTTGTAAATAACTGTTGTACATTGCCGATAACTGCCTGCATTGTAAATGATCAGGTCGTCATTGACTTTTATATTAGAAATATACAGATATAGTACTTTCAACTCATCTTGTCTATTGCTCTACTGTAGTTCCTGTCATTTAATTTTAATTGATGAATGCGAACTTCAGTGTTTTAGATTTATGTAGTACGCCATTTTAACAGTAACAAGTGGGCGGCCAACCTGGAAATCAGCCGGTAGTTTCATAGTTGATCCAACCAAAGATTACCCATACAGGCTTTGCGAAATCCCAGTTGACAACCCTGCTGGCCTCCATTGGTGCTCGAAAAAGAGGTGATATATGGGTATAGTTAGCTTTTAAAGAATCTAGTTTTCTATATTCCAGGTGAATTTAATATAATATTATGTATAAAAAATGAAATGATTAGTAACTTTAAGAAACTAGTGTCATCATATTCACCACTTACTATGCGGGTGAGTACAAGTAGAACATCCTGTTGTAACCCGTTGGCTATAAGATACACCGCATATTGAACTGGCGTCCCTTAACCTGTGTTTAGATACTATGGAGTGGCTGGCAGAACAGCTTTGCTCTTGAGCAAAGCATTTATAGGCACATTTTTGCAGGACAAGTAAAATGATTGCTTTGGTAAGGTGAGGATATGTTGCAATCTAGCAAAATAAGGTGTCGTGTAGAGATGACAGAGAGGAAGAGTAGAGCAAACTCTGGAAAACAAGTGCGATGGCAAGTGGTGGTGATCGATGCAATAAGGAGTTGAGAAAGATGAGAGTTACTGATTGTAGAAAGAATGTTGCAAAGAGAATTTTAGAGAACTAAGTTTGCCAAAAGATCCAAAAAGAAAGAAAGTCCTCAAATGAGAAGCTCAAACTTTATTTATAAGCCTTGAAAAAGGAAGTTATGAACAGAAAGTGGGCATGAATGTGCAAAAATTATGGGTTGTGGGATTGAAAATGTTTACGTGAATGTGAGAAAATGGAAAGTAACTTATATAGATTAAGAGTATAATGACAGTTAATAAAAGTTGTACCCACTTGAAGTATTTTAACAAGAAAGGTTTTTAAGTGTCAATGCAGCATTTGTTCATTAAAGAAATAAGGAGGAAGCACCATTCTCAAAGAAAGGTCAAGAAGAAATTCTTAATAGGTTTCGTATCTAAGCCTCTAAGTCATGCTTTTCAAGACATCCCAAAAGTGGCATAACTTAGGAATCTTGCCAATCTTTCAACGTTATTCCCCAAAAGTCATTCCCAACGAAGTCATTCCTAAAAGAAGTTAAAGTGCTCATGCAATGAACAATATTTCTTGGAACTACTATTGATTAGATAGTTAGTAACCAAAAACAAGTATCTACATCTCACTCCCTGCATGAGAATTATCTTTGAGAAAAGTGATTCTCAAGAATTAGTCCAAAATAATAATAACTAATCTATTACCCCTTGCAAGGTACTTATTGATAATTGCTCAAGTTATATAAGTAGTAATATGTGTGCAAGAATGATGCAAGCAAGCTATATTCAGGACAATAATAAATAAATAAATAAAGAAGAAGAAGAAGAAGAATGAAAATTTTTTAAATAATGAATAAATAACAATAATAATTTTCACATATATGACTAAAGGTGTTACACATGTTTGTCCCCATCACACATGTTTGTTTCTGTTACATCCACATAACCCTACACTAATAATAAGGTATCATTACTTAGGTTCCATCCCTTTATATGCACTAAAAAAGACAAAGGGATTGGGAGAGGCTCTCTTTTTCTCTCTTTCTTCAACCAAGCTCTTATAAGACTCCTTTCCAATTCTTATCTTTCTCTGTTTAAACCTCTCCATCAAAATAAAAACTTACAACAAGTGGCACTCCACCTTACTCAAAGGTGAACCACCATCTAAATCACTACTTCATTCACTTGTTAATCTTACTGGTTAACAAAAGGTATGAAATTTATAAAGTTTGACTGTTGAATTGAATTTAACTATAATCAAACTATGAGGATTGAAGCTAGTGAGGTAAAAAGCTTGCTAGAATTGAAGCTAATGGGTTGCAAAACTAGCGGATAAAACACTAGTGGGATTGAAGCTAGTAAGATACTATGCTATCGAGACGTGAAGCTAACTAGAAGAATCTATTGAAATCAAAACTCTTATTATTAACCAAGTTATTACTCCAAAGTTAATAATGTTAATGTATATTTAACAAATACAAAACACATTACAAATTTCATATCTCAACATGGATTGAAACTTGTTGGGAATAAACCTGTGTAAGCAACGTAAAAGAATAGTAATGAAGAAATTGAAAATATCGAACACACAAAATTTACGTGAAAAAATCTCTGAAGAAGATAAAAAACCATGGGCAAAAGGAGATTTCATTAATAAGAGAAAAGTACAATATGGAGAGAGTCACGGCAAAGAAAACCCGAAACCTCAAAAGAAAAAACCCCTTCAAACTAAAACATAAAATTCTCTCTTAATTGTGTTATTTTCCATGTATTAAACCTAGGGTAACTAATGCCTATCTATAGGCTGAAATTCGTAGCTTTTATGACTAGAATATCCCTAGGTTAATCAGGGTTTAAGTGGGGAACCAAAATAGAGTTTAATTGAGAGAAGAAACTAAGAAACTCGAGGAACACATCACTACGTCATGATGTGACATTCATGTCATCGTGATGAGGAGGTGTTGCGTTGTCAGGATGAAGGCTTTCTTCTCGTTGTGACATCGACTGCTCATTGCAACATCGAGTTTTATCTCATCGGGACGTCACTTACTATTTTTCTAAAATATGAGGCATACTCCACAAATCTCCACCTTGACTCGTATTTCACTTGACTTCTTTGCGAAGCCTTATCATGGGCCTAATTGGATCTTCATTGGATACTTACCAAGTCCAAACAGTGCCCGAACTTTGGATCCGAAAGTCTTTTTGTCAACATTCAGGCCAGATTGTGTTCTGTGCCAATTTTGTGAATCTAAACATCTCCTAGAATGATCACCTCTTGAACAAAGTGATAATGAAAGTCTATGTGCTTTGTCCTTTCATGGTGCATCTTATATTTGGTCAGATGTATGACACTTTAACTATCATAATATATGGCAATTGCCTTTTTCTCATAAACCAGTTCTCTAAATAGGCCTCTTAACCAAATTCTTCCTTCACAGCTTTAGTAGTCGATAAGCCCACTGTGGCTTGAAATGTTACTTTCCAACTAATGGCACAATCTCTGAAAGCAAATAGATATCATACGAGAGACCTCATTCAATCTAAGTCTCCTAAATAATTTGAATAAACATAACCGAATAAAACCTTTTGGTTTTTTCTGAACTTTAAGCACATATTTGAAGTACCCTATAAATATCTGAAAATCTACTTAACTGCATGCCAGTGTAATTTGCCAAGTTTGGCCATGTATCTACTAACAACTCTAACAATGTGTGAAATATCGGGACAACTGCATACCATTGTATGCATTAGAGTTTTGACTGCGCTTGAGTAAGGTACCTTTGACATGTACCTTTCTTTATCTTTACTTTGAGGGGAATTTGAAATTGAAAGTTTGAAACGTACAGTTAAGGGAATACTTACCGGTTTTGAGTCTTGCATCTTAAATCGCTCAAGGATCTTCTTGGTGTACTTCTATTGCGACAAGAATAATTTTCTGAAACGTCTTCCCCTTGAAATTTCCATTCCCAAATTTTTTTTTGATGCACATCGATCCTTTATCTCAAATTTAGAGTTAAGCATGGTTTTAAGGCGTTTAATTTCTAACAGATCCTTAGCTACTATCAACATATCAACAACATAAAGTAGCAAGTATATGAAAAAAATGTTATCTAAACGTTGTAAATACATATAGCTTTCATACTTACTTCATGTGAAAGCAATACCTAATATGATGGAGTCAAAATTTTGTACCATTGCCGAGGAGGCTGCTTCAAACCATATAATGGTTTTAGTTGAAGGCAAACATGATCTTCCTTTCCTTCAGTTTTGAAGCCTTCCGATTGATGCATGTAGATGTCTTCCTCAAGGTCATCATAAAGAAAAGTAGTTTTTACATCTACGTATTCTAACTCAAGATTTTTTGATGCAATAAGAGCCAAAAGTGCCCGAATGGACGTATGTTTTATGATTGGAGAGAAAACATAATGAAAATAAACTCCATCCACTTGAATTTATCCCTTTACAACCAACTTTTCCTTATACCTAGTGTTGCTTGAACTTGAAACACCCATCGACAACCAGCTATTTTCTTTCTGATAAGTAATTTAATTAGCTACCAACCTCGTTCTTTTGGAGTAATTCCACCTCTTTTTTAGAGAAACAAGCCATTTTCTAGAATCAGAGACTTGAACTACCACGAAATAACATGAAGGATCGGTTGAATCAATGCTCTCTACAATAAGTCACTAGGTTTCCTTCATAGTATTTCTATGGTGGTTAGATTTTACAACTTTTTCTATCATAATCCAACTTATAATTTGTTAATTGAGATGGTGAGGGTACTTGTGAGTCGGATGAATTCTCAAATTGATCCTAAACAATAATTTGATGATGAAAACCAGAATTTTTTCGTGATGTCACGACATCCTGTGTTTCCTCTTCGGGACATCGCCATGTTTGTCATGACGTTGTGGCGTCGTGCTTCCTCTCCTCGCAATGTCACCCACTATTTCTTCGACTCCATCTTGCTTAAGACACTCTGGTTTGTTGTGTCTTTAAATGCAGGCGACCCTTTTTCCGAATGAATCATAGTAGATTCATCGAACGTAACATCTCTACTGACAAATGTCTTGATGGTTTCTAGGCACCACAATTTGAAACTTTTCGTACCGATAGAGAATCCAAAAATATGCATTTCACGACCCTTGGTTCAAGCTTTACCTAGCTAACTTTTGCATAAGTAGTACAACCAAAAATTTTAAGGTTAGAATAATTGGGAGGATCACCTGACCATATCTTCCCTAGAAATTTTCTATTCAATGCTCGATGGAGAGATCGGTTCACCAAATGGCTTGCTAAATTGATGGCTTCAACCCAAAACTCCTTTCTTACCTGTATTAGAAAGCATACATCGGGCCTTTTCAAGCAAGGTTTTGTTCATCCTTTCAGAAACTCCATTTTGCTGTAGAGTACCAACAATGGTGCGATGTCTTTTTATCCCTTCCCATTTGTAGTAACTGTTAAATTCTGATAAAAAAAACTCAAGACCATTATCCGTTTTCAACCACTTTATGGACTTCCCAGTTTGTTTTTCTAGCAGTGTTTTCCACTGCTTGAAGATCGAAAACTTCATTCTTCTGTATAAACCCAAACTTTCTTAGAGTGGTCATCAATAAAAATTAGAAAATATTTATTACCTCCTTTTGAGATGTCAGGAGTCAGCCCCCATAAATCAAAATGAATATAGTTGAGAGTCCCTTTGGTTTTGCGCACTGCTAAATCGAAACTTACTCGTATATGCTTACCGTAAATGCAGTGTTCATAGAAACCTAGCTTTCCAACTCCAGTGTCTTTAAGAATACTTTTTTTACACAATGTTGTTATACCTTTCTCCTTCATATGATCAAGTCGTATGTACCAAAGTTTGGTTGAATCAGAATCTATGGAGAAAGAATCACGTCACGTTGTGCAACGTCAAGTTGGTACTTGTCGCGATGTGGCGACAATATCTACTTTTTTTTGATAATTACAACCACACCAGTCACCGTCGACCCCTGCAGAATGTATAGGTTGCCCTTCTTCTGTCTTTTTATCACAACGAGAGCTCTACGACAGACGTTTAAGCCTTTTGACTTGAAAACAATCCTGTAACCATTCGAGTGTAAAATTCTGAAAGAGATGAGATTTTTCTTTAGATCAGGCACATACCTGACATTTGACAGTGTCCGTATAATTCCTTTGTGCATCTTGATTTGTATTGTTCTGATCCCGATTATCTTACATGGACATTTATTCACCATCAGTACAACTCCACCTCAACTGAACTGTAGATGGAGAACCAATCCTTGTCGGGACACATGTGGTAAAAGCACCCTGAATCCAGGATCCATTCAGATGTAAGTTTGGATATTTCACTCATAGACCCCAATAAGAAATCGTCACCTCTATCCTCGGCTACACTAGTATTAGCAACTTTGACTTTCTACTTTCCTTTCTTGTTGTTTTCGGCATCCCTCTTGTGTTTATTTTGAAGTTTGTAACATTCTGATTTAATGTGGCCCATATTCTTACAATATCCACAATTTTTGCCACGGTTCTTGGATTTGATCTTGCCCTAGACCTGCTTCGATTTGACTTTATAGATTGTTGTTTGTTGTCGCGTGTGAAATAATATGCGAATGTGCAAGTATACAAGTCAAATCAAGTAATAAAGTAGTAAGTCTTCATAGGGATCAGTTATGATTAATTTGGTTATCACTATGAATTATATGAATCAGGCCATGGCAAAAGAAAACATAATAAAAAATTGTGTAAAGGATAATCACGTATGCAATATTAAAATAAGATAACTAACTTAAAATGGTGTGGCAATGTAATGAGACAAAGTTGAGAGGAAAACACCATTGAATGTGAAGGTTGGAATCACTTAGATTACACCCTTATAACACAATCATGCCATGGAAAAGTTTTAACCAGTCTACTTTTCATAATCTAACTATAGTAATCTGCTTCTTTCAAGAGTCAGACTTCAAGCTACCAATCTTAAGGTTTTGTATGTCTACAAGCTTGAAGGATGATACCCACTATTGTTTTTTTCTTACTCTGTACGGAGCGCAACTATATGTCTAGAGTGCTACGAATATTCTTTTGAGTACTTGCTTGTATCATTAGATCACAATCCAACTAATCTAGCCTTTCCAAAATTAAATCAAGTTTGTGAACATACCATACATCCATCTATGTCTAGAGACTGCAGACATGCATTCAAAATAATGCAAATCGAATGAAACAGTAGATCTAGTAAAGATATTGCCTAATCATTAATGGAAATAAAGATTCATCAAGTAATCCCAACCTGATGAGATTAGCTCATGGGTTGAAAATCAACATCCAAAATAAAGGTATCATTAAACAACATCATTTAACAATTAAAAATTCCCAAAAAGTAATCAAGATAATGAAGGAAGAACTTTAGCAAGCCTTCGCCAAATCAGCTCCCAACTCTAGTGCAGCAATATGGTGCCAGACCTAGGGTTGAATGCTTTGTCCCCTTCCTTGTGTCTCTGTTCTATGCTTTAGCTGCTACCCTCTCTTATTTTCTCTAGATTTTTCACACGAGTTGTTTTTGAAGAAGAAGAACCGCTCCTCAATTCTCGTTCAAATCCTCTGTCTGTAGAATTCTCCTCTCTTTTCTCTTTTATAAGGTAGGTCCCCCCTCTCAGCACACACTTTTCTCCCTCTTTTTTAGGTGGATTTATCTGGTATATGTCCAGATGGCTGAGAGTGACAAAGACTGAGTGCTGCATCAGCATCTTCCTCGAATTGCCATGGCATTTATGCTAGCAATCTGTCCAACCTTATTCCATGACAAAACTTTACTCCATTTCTCTTCTTCCTTGTTACACCTGTTACAAACATAAACAAGTCATTTCCTTTCACCAAAAAAAGTAACATATATTAACATTGAAAGTACAGTCCAAGCTTCATGATGCAATGTTATAAAAATATCCTAAAAATGTAAATATAACTACTTAAGTACAGACAATTAATCAAGTTTAGAGACGTGCAATATAACTCCTTTCAAGAGTTATCACACCCCCGAACTTGAGTTATTACTTGTCCTCAAGCAAAATATGTATGAATGCATGTATGCAAGAATGCAGGAATTTCCATAACACATAATTACCTTTTGTATTGCTAGACCGTATGAAGCATATTTCTTTTACCTACATTCTCAACTATCTTCAGCCTCTAAGAATCGGTTTAAGTTCCATAAGCTTATTTAGCAAAGTAAGTGCAAAAAAAATTGTCCTAAAAATAAAACTTCCTAATTGCTCAAACAATTTTGACTATAGCAATTACCTCCTAATGTTCTTAGTTTATCTTTCATCTAACTCAGTTTATTCTTCTTCTTTTTATAGTCAAATTGACTTTTCATAACTTAGTTACAAATATTTTTACTAGGGAATTCATCTTGTCACATAGTTTCTTTACTTGACAATTTCAATGGAGCATACACTAAATTGCCAAGTATTTTATCATGTCACAATTTGAATGAAATGCACTCATGAAGTTAAGGCTGTTAATTTATAAGATGGATGGAGCAGAAAAGTATCTCCTTAGCTACTCAGCCTAGCACTACATTGGAGTGTCCCTAAACTTCTTCTATTATTGAATTACTCGTACTTAAACTTACTTTTCTAATCAACAACATAATGGAGGAAACAAAATGTTGCTGACCTACTTGGCAATTTGAAGCATTGGAGTAACTTATGGAATTAATTTATATATATTTATTATTATTATTAAAAATTACCAATATCCTGAACTTAGCCTCAAGAATTTCTAAGATTATTAAAGAAACCTACTATAGACTAATTGTAATTGAAATTAAGGAATTTTATTTTTAGAGGTCAATTCTCAAGCAACTGTTCTAAGCTAAACTCATCTAATTCACCGTCACAAATTTCTAGGTATGCTAAAGAATTAAATTCTTCATCGACCATCATCAGCAAAAATATACTCATTGCAGTCTAACAGTTTTCTGGCATTTATGTGTTATGGCAAAATGAATGAAAAAATGAACAAATATTAAAACAACTATCTAATGCACAACAGACCCCCAAGCCTAAGGGATGAATTGTCCTCAATGCATGGACATGCAAAAATAAAAAAGAATGAAAAGACATATATAGAAAGAAAATGTAAAGACAATAGTTATGAATGCATGATAAAATGAAATTGAAAATGAAAGCTTGGAAAGAAAGTGTTGTTACTCTAGTTTGGGCGAGTGGTTTTGCGAGCAGCATGCTTGTAACACTGCTTTCATTTCAAGTAATTGATTGGCACCTCATCCTCCTCCTCATCTGATTTGGTGAGATCATCAATCAACTTATTAATCTCACTATCTTGTTTTGATACTGGCGTAGTCGATGGAAGTGGGATAGGTGTAATGGCAAGTTTAGTTGTTATAGAAATCTGGTTGGTTTCTTTCTCTTCTTGGTCAGACTCAATATTCATAGATTGGGTTTTCTCTTCCCCTACCTTGGGTCCTGTTTGGTCCTTCTCCTTAGTGGCAGTGTGAATGGTGGTAGGTTTGGTTGCATCAGCTTCGGTTTCAAGACTGAACGATCTTTTGGAGATATTATGGGTATATCTTTCTTCTGCTGTTTGGTTGAAAAAAGGCTCTTGGGGCGCATTAGCCTATGGAGGAGGAACACGGTGAGCAATTCAAAACAAGTTAGAGTAACTGTAAAAATAAAAAAAGGTAAGAGCTTTGTAGTTATGAAAGAAACAAAGAAAATGTTGAAGGAGAATGAAACTGATAATAACTGTGAAAGAACAGAAAAAGATTAGGATAAAAGAAAGAGAAAAATCAGGCCGTGACGTGGGTGATAAGAAGGCTAAAATTATGGCCTGACACGGTAAAAGAAAGTTCAGGCGGGAAGATAAAATTTTATTGGGGGTAAATATAGTAAAACTAGCAAGTGTTGCTAATAGGCAAACCACTAAGCGACCAAGCCCAATCCTTAGTATACCTGCAAAGGAAAATAGAAAAAAAAATTAATTAATTTTTCGAATCAAATAAAGAAAAAAGGAAGCAAATAAAAAAAATAAAACAAAGAAACTCATGCAGAGGATGGAATTTAAGTATTTTGAAGAGTAATGGAATGTTTATCCTGAGTTATAGGGACACCCCAATAATGCTTCAAACGTCGGCCATTGAGTTTGAAATTAAGGCCAGTCTTGCCATCTTTGACTTCTACAGCTCCATAAAGGTAGACATGCACTATCTCAAGTGGGCCAGACCAATGAGACTTCAATTTTCCAGGAAACAATTTTAGCTTGGAATTGAACAACAGCACCTGTTGTCCAGGGTCAAATTGTCGAGGTAAAATCTTCTTATCATGCCATCACTTTGTCCTTTCTTTATATAGTTTGGTATTCTCATAAGCCTGAGCTCTAAACTTCTCTATCTCATTCAGTTCCAATAGTCGATTATTGACAGCATTAATCCAATCCATGTTCAGTTTCTTAATTGCCCAAAATGCCTTGTGTTCAAGTTCAATAGGCAAATGACAAGTTTTTCCATATACCAGTTTGAATTATGACATTCCCAATGGTGTCTTGAACGCAGTACGATACGCCCATAAAGCTTCATCCAATTTTAATGACCAATCTTTATGAGTTGGATTCACCACTTTCTCCAAAATCTGCTTAATTTCTTTATTAGAGACTTCAGCTTGTCCATTTGTCTGAGGGTTGTATGTCATGACAATCTTATGCTTTACCCCATATCTCATCAAGGTAGTAGCAACTAATTTGCAATCAAAATGGGAGCCTTCATCACTAATAAGTGCCCGAGGTGTACCAAACTTAGTGAAAATATTCTTATGCAAGAACTTTAGTACTGATTTGGCATCGCTTGTAAGAAGAGCAACAACTTCTACCCACTTGGAAACATAATCTATAGCCACAAGTATGTACATGTTGCCCCAACAAGGTGGAAATGAACAAATAAAATTGACTCCCCACACATCAAATAACTCAACATTTAGAGTATTTTGCAGCGACATTTCATGCTTCCTTGAGAGGTTCCTAGTTCTTTAACAAAAATCACAAGCCTGGCAAAATTCACGAGCATCTTTAAACATGCTTGACCAATAAAAGCCAGATTGGGGAACTTTTGCCGCAGTTTGTGTTCCCCTAAAGTGTCCTCCATACGGTGCAGAATGATAGTGGTGTAAAATACTTTGAATCTCGTCATCTGGAACACACCATCTAATTATTTAATCTAAACAATGTTTGAATAAAAATGGCTCATCCCAATAATATTGCTTCCATCATGGAGAAATTTCCTTCGTCTCTAACTGTTGAGCTCGGGTGGCAGTAACCCACTTACTAAGAAATTAACGATATTGACATACCAAGGTAATGCTGTGGCAACCAACAATTGGTCATTTGGGAAATCCTTCTTAATGAGTTGGATATTTCCGTCTTCATTACCTGCTTCAAGCCTTGACAAGTGATTAGCCACTTGATTCTCAGTCCCCTTCTTATCTCGAATTTCAAGATCAAATTCCTGTAGCAGTAAGATCCATCAAATTAACCTTTGCTTGGCATCTTTCTTGGTCACCAAAAACTTAATCACAGAATGACCCGTATAAACTGTAAGGCTATTTGATCAAAATAACCCCAAAAAATAAATAATTATATAAATGACCTAAGTTCAAAAACAATCACCCAAATAACTTGAAATGAATAGTAAATTAGGGTGGGGGACTTAAATGGCCAGCACCACCTAGATTATTGTGCCAATCATCACTTGATAATTTTCTCAGGTGTTAAAATTTTTTTTTTGAGGCTGGGAGACCTAAATGGCCGGCACCCTCATACTTTTTTTCCACATGTATCATACTGGTATATTTTACATGAGTATTTGAAAAAAAAATTTGGGCTAGAGGACCTTGATGGCCGACACCAAATTTACAGATTAAAAAATAAATTTTTTGGGTCCTGGCCAACTGATGGCCGGCACCCACCTTTTCAGAAAAATTTTTTGGGGTTTGGGGTACTAGATGGCCACCTTCAGCTTTCTCGGGGACCGAAATTTTTTTTTCTCTGCTGGGACACTGATGGCCGGCATCCTTGTAGAATGCTCGTGTTTTCTTTTCTTTTTTATCATAATTATCAAGTTGGCATAGTATAAAATATTAAGTCTGGCATAGTACAAAATATTAAGTAAAAAATATATAATTCTAACAAATAATATTACGCAAATAATAATATAAGAAAACATGAACATTGTACAAGGATGTCAACCATCAGTGTCCCAGCAGACGAAAAAAAAATTCGATTTCTGAGAAAGCTTAATTCAACCATCTAGTACCGCCAACCCCAAAATTTTTTTCTAAAAAAATGAGTGCCGGCCATTAAATGGTCAGCACCAAAAAAAATATTTTTAATCTGTAAAATTGGTGCCGGCCATCAGGGTCCCCCAGCCCAAAATGTTTTTTCAAATACTCGTGTAAAATATACCAGTATAATATGGGCGAAAAAAAAGATGAGGGTGCCGACCATTTAGGTCCCTTAGCTCCAAAAAATATTTTTTTAACACTTGAGAAAATTATCAAGTGATGATTGGCACAGTAATCTAGGTGGTGCCGGCCATTTAAGTCCCCTACCCTAATTTACTGTGTATTTTAAGTTATTTGGATGATTTTTTTTGAACATGGGTTAGTTATGTAATTAATTAGCTTTTTGGGGCCATTTTGGTCAAATAGCCAAACTGTAACTTTGGTACCAACTAAATAAGATCTGAATTTGTCAAATGCAAATACCGCATCCAATAGTTCCTTCTCAGTAATTGTGTAATTTAGCTACGCATCTGTCATGGTTCTGCTTGCATAATAAATGGCATGAAATACTTTATCCTTCCTGTTCCTAAGCACTGCTCCTATAGCAAAATCACTGACATCTCACATAAGTACAAAAGGTAGTGTCTAGTTTGGTGCTATGACAATCGGTGCTTGCACTAGTTTCTTTTTTAATTTTTTATATGCTTGTAAACAAGACTCATCAAACTTGAAAGCGTTAATAAAATCTTGCATGGCCAAGGAAACTTTGAATGCCTTTAACTGTGGTAGGTGGTGGTAATTTCTCAATAACCACAATCTTTGCTTTGTCTACGGTAATCCCTTGCAGCGAAATTTTATGACCCAGAATAATGCCTTCACATACCATGAAATGAAATTTCTTCCAATGCAGAATAAGGTTCATTTCTTCACAATGACAAAGAACTAGCTCCAGGTTCTTCAAACCTTCAAAAGTATCGCCAAACACCAAGAAGTCATCCACGAAAACTTCTAAGATTTTCTCCACCATATCTGAAAATATTGCCATCATACAACGTTGAAATGTTACTATGACATTGCACAACCCAAATGCATTCTTCTGAAAGCAAAGGTTCTATACGAACATGTGAAAGTGGTCATTTCTTGATCAGTAGGAGCTATGAAAATTTGTTTATACCCTAAATAACCATCCAAGAAGCAATAAAAGGCTTTCCCTGCTAGTCTATCTAACATTTGATCAATGAACAACAAAGGGAAATGGTCCTTCCGAGTTGCTTTGTTAAGCTTATGATAGTCCATGCATATTATCCATCTTGTGACAGTACGAGTTGGGATGAGTTCATTGTTGTCATTGCACACTATGGCGACTCCTCATTTCTTTGGTACACATTGAACACGGCTCACCCATGAACTATCTGAAATAGGTATATTATTCCAACATCAAGCCATTTAATAATCTCTTTTTTAATGACTTCCTTCATAATAGGGTTCAATCTTCTCTGCTGCTTAATATACTTGCTATGGCAATCCTCTAGTAGAATCTTATGCATGCAAATAGCAAGACTGAATCCTTTTATATCAAAAATTGTCCACCCTAGTGCCTTCTTATATTTCTTCACAACTTCTAATAATTTCTTCTCTTGATCATGTGTCAATTCTGCAGATATGACTTCCGACAAAGTGTTGTTGTCTCCCATGTAGGCATACTTTAAGTGTAATGGTAAAGGCTTTAAGTCCAAAGTAGGAGGATCCTCTATGGAAGGTCTAGGAGGTTTGAAAGAATGATTTGATAAATTTAAAGGTTCGAAACTCCTCTATTGTCGACATTCAACTTGCTTAGTCTCCATAAGTTCATCAAGTTCACAAATTAGTTCTTCTCCAGCTAGTTCAAATGGATCTCCATCATCATCAAAATTGCTATGACATAACTCTGCAAATTATTCCTCTACTGCTAAGTCAAGAAATCTAATGGCGTAAAATTCTTCATTTTTATCTTTACACTTCATGGCATAAAAAACATTAAAGGTTATTTGCTGATCATTGACCCTCATTGTTAACTCACCTTTTTGCACATTAATAAGCGTTCTACCTGTGCTAGAAAAGATCTACCAAGAATAATTGGTACCTCTTTATCAGCTTCACACTTCAGAATAATAAAATCTGTTGGAAAAATAAATTTATCAACTCTTACCAGCACATAGGAGCGATCTGCTAGCTACAGCATGACAGTGGTGGGTCTTGCCTTCCCAATTTCTAACTTCCTAAAAACAGACATAGGCATTAAATTTATACTTGCAGCTAAATCACATAATGCCTTGCCAGCATAATGATTTTCAATTAAATAAGGGATAGTAAAACTCCCTGGGTCCTTCAACTTTGAAGGTAATTTGTTCATCAACATTGTTGTGCACCCTTCAGTGAGTGCAACACTTTCAAATTCCCCTAACCGTCGCTTCTTTGACAAGATATCCTTCATGAACTTAACGTAATTTGGCATTTGCTCAAATGCTTCCACCAACGATATGTTGATATGAGGTTGCTTCAGGACATCCAAAAAAATTTTGAATTGAAAATCTTGCTTAGACTTCTAGAATTGCTGAGGAAAATGTGGCGATGGCCTTCCTTCAACTTGTTGCGGATGTTTTGCCGTGGCATTCTTATTGGAAACACGAGCTGATTCTGCTTCAACATTATTTTGTTTGACCTTCTCAGTTGTAGACTGTTCCATAAATGGTTCTGAATTCATTCCATGCGCAAAATCTAAGCTATCCTCTTCAACAACAATGTCATTAATAACTCCAGGTAGCTGAGTACCACTTCTGAGTGTAATGGCCTTGCAATGCTCCTCCCATTGAGATATTTAATTCTCAATATCACTCAGTAATGCTGTTTGGGGTCTTGAACTTAATGCACTGGCAATCACGCCTACTTGTTTTCCAAAGCTCTTAATGATGCAGCTTGACTCTATATTACAACATTGTTCTTGGCCATATATTTCTTTAACAGAGCTTCCATCGATGAATAAGATGATGCTAAACTTTGTTGAACATTTTGCTGTGGCATGGGTTGATTATATCCAGCTGGTGCACTTATGACATTCTGTTGAGCAACATTATTGGAATTTCCCAATCCTTGATTACTCCAGTTGAAGTTGGGATGTTATTTCCACCGTAGATTATATGTATTGGAATATAGATTACTGTTCCAATTGAAATTTTTCATGTAATATACTGAGGCTGGGTTCGATGGGCATTCATCAAAAACATAATCTTCCCCATAATAAACACATGTTAGGTTGGCTACTTTTATTTCCTGTACTGCAGCTGGCCTTTTCACTGTTTTAATCATATTGGCTAAGGATGATACCTGAGCTGTTGATAAGGTGATCGTGTCAAGCTCCATTGCTCCAACAACTCTTCTGTGGATACCCACTCTTGTAGTCAGATATAATCATTGTTAGCTATCTTTTCCAAAATTTCATTTTCCTTATTGTATGATTTATCTAGCAAAGTGTCATTGGCAGATGCATGAACTACCATCCTTGTATGTGCGTTTAATGCATTGTAACACATTTCCATCTATGTCCATTTGGAAACCATGTATCGAGCATTTTCTAAGTAATTCTTTGAATCTCTCTCAACCTTCATACAATGTCTTATCCTCTGATTGCTGAAAAGATGTAATTCTGTTTCTTAACTTGGCATTCATGTTTGGAGGATTGTATCACAACAAAAACCTTTGACAAATTTCATTCCAAGATGCTACCATTCCTGACGGCAAAGCATTTAACCATGCTCTGGCACTATTTCACAATGAATAAGGAAATAAATTGAGTCTCAAGGTATCTTTAGGAACACCCTATTGCCTGAATGAATCATAGACCTCCAAAAAGAGTCTTAACTGCAGTTGTGGATCTGCAGTAGGTAATCCAAAATAGGCACTACATGTTCTCTAATAGGTCTGTCTCTATCACCTATCATATGAGGAATATCAGCATCCTTACCATTCAGATGTAATGGATCTTCTTTTTCTGGATAGTTTCCAATCCTTGCCATCTACAAAGCTTTTCTCCACCTCAAGGTTCTCTCAATTTCAGGATCAAAATAATATTCTTCATTCTTGGGAATACCTCCACTCATAAACTAGCAACAAACTTGAAAAAGAATAAAAAAAATTCAATAAGCTAAAACTACCAAAATTAAATCAATAATAACAAACCAAAGTTCACCAAATTGTCGATCCCGACAACGGCGCAAAAAACTTGTCGCGTGTGAAATAATATGTAAATGTGCAAGTATACACGTCGAATCAAGTAATAAAGTAGTAAGTAAGATCAACTCCACAGGGATCGATTATGATTAATTTGGTTAAGTTATCACCATGAATTATATGAATCAAGTTATGGCGAAAGAAAATAGAATAACAAAATGTGCGAAGTATAATCACATATGCAATATTAAAATAAGATAACTAACTTAAAATGTTGTGGCAATGTAACGAGACAAAGTTGAGAGGAAAATACTGTTGAATGTGAAGGTTGGAATTACTCAAATTACACCCTTATAACACAATAATGCCATGACAAAGTTTTAACCAGTCTACTATTCAGAATCTAACTACAATAACTTGCTTCTTTTGAGAGCCAGACCTTAAGCTACCAATCCTAAGGCTTTTTATGTCTACAAGCTTCAAGGATGATACCCAATATTGTTTTTTTTTATTACTCTGTATAGAGCTCAACTCTATGTCTAGAGAGCTACAAATATTCTTTCAAGCACTCACTTATCATTTGATCACAATCCAACTAATCTAACCTTTTTAGAATTAAATCAAGTTTGTGAACATACCATACATCCATCTATGTCCAAAGACATGCATTCAAAATAATGTAAATTGAATGAAACAGTAGATCTAGTCAAGATATTGCTTGATCATTAATGGAAATAAAGATTCATCAAGTAATTCTAACTCAATGAGATTAGGTTATGGGTTGAAAATCAACATCCAAAATAAAGGTATCATTCAACAACATCATTTAACAATTAAAAATCCCCAAAAAATAATCAAGATAATGAATGAAGAACTTCAGAAAGCTTTCACTAAATTAGTTCCCAACTCTAGTGCTGCAATATGGTGCAAGACCCAAGGTTGAATGCTTTACCCCCTTTCTCGCGTCTCTGTTCTGTACTTTAGCTGCTACCCTCTCTTGTTCTCTCTAGATTTTTCACATGAGGTTTTTTTGGAGAAGAAGAATCGCTCCTCAATTCTTATGTAAATCCTCTATCTGTAGAATTCTCCTCTCTTTCCTCTCAATACACATTTTCTCCCTCTTTTTCAAGTGGATTTATCTAGTACATGTCCAACTAGATAAGAGTGACGAGGATTGTGTGCTGCATCAGCATCTTCCTAGAATTGCCATGGCATTTATACTGGAAATCTGTCCAACCTTTTGCCTTGACAAAACTTCACTCATTCATCTCTCTTCTTCCTTCCTACATCTACTACAAACACAAACAATTCATTTCCTTCCACCAAAAAAAGTAACATATAGAAAAATTGAAAGTACAGTCCAAGCTTCATGATGCAATGTTACAAAAATATCTTAAAAATGTAAATATAACCACTTAAGTACAGACAATTAATTAAGTTTAGAGGCTTGCAATATAACTCTTTTCAAGAGTTATCATCTGCCTCTTGCAACTAGAACTAAGGCTTGCCCATTTGACCTTTTATTTGGGCATAACTCCTTATCGAGTTTGTCTTTGCTCAGTAGATTTCCCTTCACGTTCTTAAACAAGAGATTATCTCTTCCATAAATCATGGTCTTCCTAAAAATTTTGTAAGAAAGAGGTAAATAACACAACAACAATATAGTTTGATCCTGTCACTGATATTTGCATCAAGATTCTTTAGGTCGTTGAGAAGTGTAACAAACTCACTTATGTCAGCCTTAGTGGACTCACCTTCAGCCATCCTGAATGTGTAGAGACGGTTGTTTTAACACTAACCTATTGGTTAGAGATTTCATCATGTATAAGGCTTTCAGTTTTCTCCATAACGCAAATATTTTTTTCTCTATCAATACCTTCTGTGACGCATTGTTTGTAAGGCATAGTTGAATTACAGATAGAGCTTTTTCATCAAGCTCTTCCCATTTTTACTAGTTGCATCTGCGAGTTTGTTTCCTGTAATGATCTTTTTTAGTCTGTTCTTGATCAGTATTGCTGTCATATGAACTTGCCATAGACTGAAATTTGTGATTCCATCGAACTTCTCAAGGATGGGTTGAATGCAATATTTGAACCATGCTTTGATACCAATTTGTTGAGGATAAAACCATGTAAGAAACGAACAAGAATAGTAACAAAGAAATTGAAAATATCGAACACACAAATTTTACATAAAAAAACTACTCCGAAGAGGATAAAAAACCATGAGCAAAAGAAGAATTCTTTAATAAAAGAAAATTTCAAAATAAAGAGAGTCACAATAAAGAAAACCTGAAACCCCGAAAGAAAAACCCTTTCAAACTGAAACACATAATTCTCCTTTAATTGTGTTATTTTTTATGTATTAAACCTAGGATAACTAAGGCCTATTTATAGGTTGAAATTTGTAGCTTTTATAACTAGAATATCCCTAGGTTAATTAGAGTTTAAGTGGGGAACTAAAATAGAGTTTCACTAAGAAAATAAAACTGAGAAACTTGACGAACATGTCGCCATTTTGTAACATGGCATTTATGTTGTCGTGATGAGGAAGTGTCGCGTCATCGAGATAAAGACTTTTTTCTCAATGTGACAGTGGCTGCTCGTTGCGACGTCGAGCTTTATCTCGTTAGGACGTCACTTATTGCTTTCTCTGAAATGCAAGGCATACTTCATAAAACTACTGCTAACATATATAAAATACTCTGGAATTGATTAACAATAAAATAGATTATAAAATATATATACTTACAATTTATTATATTGACAACTTCTAGTTTGACGCATATGATTTTTTCAGTATCAAGTGTATCTATTGGATAGGCGTATGAATTTTAGTATCTAGTGAGGAATAATCACACGAGGTAGAATGAATATTTTCGGGAACAATCTCACGAAGTAACATATTCATGCGAGATATGGTGATCATATCTCTTAAGGTTGTCATAATAAGGAGAAAGTATACTTTAAAATTGATCATTAGTTGCTCTCTAAAGTACTAAAGCATTTACTGTGCTACAATTACTTTTCAATTATGTAATAACTTAGAATTCAATGTCTTTAATATTGTGAAAGTGGAAGGAATACTTAGCTTTTATTTGTTTTGCAAAATTTCGTATTTACCATAGAAAGCATTTTTTAAGAATAATATTAACTATTTTGTTGGTAGAATGTATATATATATGAAAGTGACAAAAGTAGTGCTTTGTTCATAATGGTTGAATTTTTTACTAAGAGTATTTTTATTTTAGGTGAGCGACGAAAGTGGTGTTTTGACCACAATGATCAACTTCTCCATTAAGAAAATGTATCTAGGAGTGTAAAAAAATTAACGCATAACCACAAGGAGTGGCTTTTTTAAGAAGAATTTATATTTGTAGAGAATGGTGAAAGTGATGCTTTGACCATTATAGTCTTCTCCTCCATTAGGTGTAATTGTACATAAGAGAGTGACGAAAGTGGCACTTTGACCATGATGATCAACTTCTTTACCAAGATAATTAGTATTTTGGGAGAGTAACAGAAGTGATGTTTTAATCACAGTGGTCAACTTCTCCACTGAAAGAATTTTTATTTTAAGAGAGTGATGGGAGTGATGCATGTATCAAAATGATCAACTTCTCTACTAAAAGAAGTTGTAATCGAGAAAGTAACAGAAGTGGTGCCCTGACCAAAATGATCAACTTCTCCACTAAATGAATTTGTATTTGGAAGAGTAATGAAAGTGGCACTTTGACCATAATAGTCGACTTCCCATTAAATGTACTTATGTAGAACAATTAGTTGAATTGGCCTAGCATGAAAATTAAGAACATCAAGTTGAAAATTCAAGCCTATAAGAATGTACTTACATATCAATCAAAAAAATTTCAAACACATGTAAAACCATACATAAGGTACGTTAAATTGAAATATGCACCTTTTTGACATCACTTAGTTGTCCATTATCTTTCTGTTGTAATTTTTTCTTAGATCATTACAATCATGTGTAGGATGTCCAAAAATCCTATGGAAATTACAACACATAGGACTAGAGTTTTTCTCCATTAGTAGGTTGGAACACAATACTAGTTAGACAAACACTACTTTCATTCACCTATTCAAAAGTTCAAGTACTTTTTCCATAGAGAGTGAGAATGATGGTGGAAAGTATCTTCCATCACTAATAAGTTTAGGTTTCTTAAATAATTTTTCTCAATTTGAAGCAAAGAAGTCACCTTCTTTATGATGAAACCAATGTTCATCACTTATTTCCCATGATAGTATTACAGGTTCTTCTCGCAGCCTTTACCAAGCTAGAAAAAGAAGGTAGTGGTTAATTTTGCAAGTAAAGTTGGAATTCATCAAACATACATTGGATGTATACTTTAACCAATTTCTTTTCATCATGAGTTGATTGCACATTTAAAACTTTCACTCTAAAGCATTAAATGTAATCCATGACATCCTCTTTTGGACTCTAATATTATATACCTAAGTTAACAAGACTAACCACGAACAAGTAAATAAAATAAAATCAAAAAGATTGAACACACAAATTTAACATGGAAAAACTTCTCAAAAGAGGATAAAAAACCACGAGCAAAAGGAGATTTCACTATAATAAAGGAAAGTATAAAAGATGGAGAGAACTAAAGGAAAACCCAAACCCCCACAAGAAAAATCCTTCAAAACAAAGAACAAAATTCTCTCAATCTAAATATTTATGTTGTGTAAAACATAGGCCTAGGCTGAAAGTCATAGCATATATGACTACAACAACCCTTGATTAATCAGAGTGGGAAACTAGAAATAGAGTTTAGCCGAAAAACTTGAACTGCACGTCGTTACATGCCATCACGTCGTCGGGACAAAAAAAGATCTCGTGGTCGGGATGAGGGATTTCTTCTCGTCGTGATGACGGCTACTTGTTGGGATGAAAAACACTTTCTCGTTGCGACTTCACACACTGTTTAGTCCAAAATGCGAGGCATACCTCACAGCTTACGTCAATATATGTTTGGCGCCAAATTTACCTCCAAAAGATTTGGTAGGAAATGTTTTTGTGACATTTCTACAAAATTTAGACGATTTCCCATCATCACCAATTGGAATTCTTATTTGTGAAAATTTATTATTTATTTTCAAATTTTTTATTTTTGTATCATTATTATTAATAGGCTTTGATCATGACATTTTGATTTGTCATATTTGTAATACATAAAAGTGGCATTTTTTACAAAAAAGTTTAACATAATAAACATGTTGATTTGTCGCTCTTTATTATTATTATTATTATTATTATTATTATTATTATTATTATTATTTTGACAATTTTAAGAATCATAGTAGAAAATTTTACTTGATGCTTGGTTCATAAATAATTTTAAATAACACTTTTGGTTTGTCACTACTATGAAGAAAATATAATGATACATTCTTAATTCACTAAATGTCCATTATTAATGAAATAAAATATTCACCTAAAAGTTTAACTTTATACGACATTATGAGTAACATCATAATATTTTATATAAATAAATGATGTTATATATTCATCATGTATTTTATTAAGTAATGATGAATTTATTAAGTGATACTTAAATTAGTGTCACAAAATATATTTTAAATGTGATGAAAATAAATAATTATCACGTTTAATGATTGATGGTATATTTTATAAGAAAATTTTTAATAAAAATCATAGTTTTACATCATTATATGTTTGGCGCTAAAATTACCGTTAAAAAATTTGGTGGGAAATGTTTTTGTGACATTCTAAAATTGTGACAATTTTTCATCACCTTTACCATAAACTCTTATTAAACGTGATTATTCTTGTGATTATTCTTGTTGATGTAATTTCTTTTAGTTTAGCAGTTGAAATTTTTTCTAGGTTGATAATTTATCAACTCGATCTCGATTATAACTAACTTTTCTAACATTTTTCATACTCTTAACCTAAGCCCCATTACAACCGTTTAAAGAGCTCTTGATTGGTGTATCATTTCATTTTATAATGGCGGAGATTTGATTTTTAAGCAAACATATGGTAATAACATTCTCGTTTGATTGTTGAGTGCACAATATTTGAAACAATTTGAGTGTTTTGAGTGATCTTGAGTGAGGATGTCAGTTCTTGTTGATTTTGAATTTAAGATAATTATTTAAATAAGGGAAGACACTTATGTTTTTGTGCTTTTAAAATTTCAGCTTGGTTGGCTTGATTCTTTAGTGTCTTTTTGGTTGAATTTCCAATAGATGATTCTTTGTGAATTATCTTGAAACATTATTGATGAAAATGACAAATTAAATGAAGATAACTTGATTGTGGGTTGAGGATTTTTCTTGAGGACAAGTAAATGCCTAAGTGTAGGGATATTTGATAGGTGCTACAAGTAACATGTTTTAACTTCATTCTTAATTCATTTCCGGATGATTATTTGATTTAAAATGGTGAAATTTATGCTCCTAATCCTTTAAATTCATGTTTCTATACTTAGGAGAGCATTTTGGAGAAAAAAAGCTAAAAACGAGCGAAAATCAGAAAATCAGAGCAAGTTTTAAGGGCCACACGGCCATGTGCTAGACTGTGTCAAAATCACAAATTGCAGTCTAAACACGCGAAAAAGCACATTTTTAAGGTTTTTCGATCATTCTAAGACCTATATATGACAAAAATAAGAAGATATGAGAGAGTCGTCATAGAATACTCAAGAAAATAACTCAGAAAACACCATTGAAGCTGATTCTTAAGCAAATTTCCATCAATATTGAAGATCTCCTTTTGATTTCTTTTAAATTTATTATGAGTTTCTTAGTTTCTTGTGGTTATATTGTCTTTGAGATGTTTTTATTTGCTATCATGAACTAATTTTCCAAATACCTAGGGAGATGAACCCTAGGATGGATTATGTTATTTGAATTCTATTTTGATGCATTAAATATTTGGATCTTTTTCTCAATTATGTGTGCTTAATTCTTGGTTTGATATTTCTAGATTACTAATCTATATTTGATGTACTTAAATCAAAGGTGGAATAGACCCTATTTAAGAGTAGATCTAGCATAATTGAGTGGAGTTGCATGCAATCCTATAAATAGGACGACATAAATTTACATGATTAGAGGAAAATCTAATAAGGAATCCATAAATCAAGTTAATGCGATAATAGAGGTTTTAATTATAATGAAATTTCAGTTAATTAATCTAGATTCATTGCTCTTAGTCTTGAAAAGAGATATTAGTATAATTTAGGGATTTCTACGAATCAAGATACTAAGTAAAGAAATTGCGTAATTTAGATTTATAATAATAGATTAAATATAGGTGAATTCTTTCCTCGTAATTGTTTCACTTCTTGGTTGTTAATCAATTATTTTCTTGATTTGTTCTCTGTCTTGTTCTGTAGTTAATTAATTTAGTTAATTTTATTTTTAATCAATCACTCCAATTTATCAGCTAAATAATAGAAAGACAGTAATTACTAGTAATTTTAGTTATCGTGGGAATGATAACTTTGCTCACTGTAGTTGTACTATTAATTCATAGTTGTACTTGCCTTTGTCGAATTTTTAGTTGGTTTACAATTGCATCAAGGTTTTGGCAACTTTACCGGGGACTAAAATTTTAGGAAAACTTTATTTCTATTAATTTAACCATTTTTATTTTTACTTTAATATTTTTAATTTAATTTTTACATTCTAATTTTTTGTTTGTTTGCTTCCAGCAGGTTCTTTTGGTTTATGACTAAAGGAAACCCGTTGGATCCATTACTTTTTGATAATGAGATTGAAAAGGCTGCTCGCAAAAATCGTAGAGAGGTTAGAGAAGCAAGGCAAGGTCAATAAAATATATTAGACGATTAAGAAGAAAATGATATTTTTGGGGAGATGGGTGATAATCAAAATAATCAGCTACCTCCTACAGATCCTGCTCCTCATACTATGTATGATTATGCTAAACCTACTCTGACTAGGGTTGATCGAGTATTGTGAGACCGACTATTGTTGCAAACAATTTTGAGCTAAAACTGAGCAAAATTCGGATGGTATAAGAATATGTTCAGTTTGATGGTTTGCAAGATGAAGACTCGAATACTCATTTTGACTACCTTTCTAGAGATTTGCGACACATTTAAGACCAATGGCACTATTGATGACGTCATATGCTTACAGTTGTTCCCATTCTCTTTGAGGAGCAAGGAAAAATAGTGGTTGAATTTATTGCCACGAGGTTCTATAACGACTTGGGATCAGATGACCGAGAAGTTTCTATTGAAGTACTTCCCACAAGCTAAAATGGCTAAGTTGAGGAACGACATCTCTTCTTTTGCTCAAATTGATTTAGAGACTTATATGATACATAAGAGAGATTTAAGGATCAGTTGAGAAGGTGTCCTCATCATGGGTTACGTTTGAGATTGCAAGTTCAAACCTTCTACAATGGTTTTAATCTCTCGACTAGGCAACTAATTGATGCAACAGCTGGTGGAACACTGAATAATAAAAACACCCAAGGCAACTGAAGAGTTTATTGATGAGATGGCACTAAATAACTATGAATGACAAGTCATGAAAATGAAATCGATTAAAGCAGCCAGTGTTTTTAATATTGATACAGTTTCTATGTTACCAACTTAGGTTGAAGTTGTTGGTCAGAAAATTGTTAGTTTGAATTTTTCTAAGTAGGTGAATTCGGCAGTGCAATGTGATGCGAATGGAGCGGGGATAATTAATTCTGAATGTTTACCCTTCAGTTCTAGAATGGAGCATGAGAAAATAAACTTTATGAGTAACAATTCTAGACTTCAAAATAACCCCTATAGTAATAACTATAATGAAGGTTGGAGGAATCATCCAAATTTCTTTTAGGGTGGTCAAGGAAATCAAAATTCATAACCTCCTTCAGGTTTTCAGCAATAGAAGAAGCCAAACCTTAAGGAAATGTTGGCTAAATTTATTTCAGTGTCAGAAACTTGATTTTAAAACACTGAAACAACATTGAAAATTCAACAAGCATCAATTCATGGGCTTGAAAATCAAATTGGACAGGTTGCCAAACTTGTTTCGAAAAGACCACAAGGTAGTTTACCTTGCAACACTGAAACTAACCCAAAAGAACAAATCCATGCAATCACTGTTTGAAACGTGGAAATGTTAGTCGAGCATGAAAAGAAGTCGAAGCTAGAAGCTGTTGTGAAAAGTGATGAGGTTGAGGAAAGTAAGAAACAACATAAGTCGGTAATTAAAGACTACAAATCACAAGTTTCATACCTAGCAGCATTGAAGAGAGACCACAGAAAAAAAACGATATGGTAAATATCCTGAACTCTTAAAAAAATTTCACATTAACTTACCGTTTGTTGAAGCCCTTTCGTAGATGCCAAAGTACGTAAATTTTTTAAATGAGCTATTAACAAATAAAAGGCAGTTAGACGACTTGTTGACTGTGGAGCTCAATACAGATTGCTCGGCCATTCTCCAAAACAAATCAAACTTAAAGATCCAAGAAGTTTTACTATTCCTTTTCTCATTGGTAGTTTAAATGTTGAAAAAGCTTTGGCTAATTTGGGGGCTAGTATAAATGTCATGCGTTATAAGATGCTTGTCGAAACCATTTTTTATTTTTGGAAAAAAAACAAAAATTAGTTGTCGACTTTAAAAAAAACAAAAATTGGGAGTCGCCACCAATCTTTTATTAAGGTGTGTTTGGATCACCTAAAAAATAGCTTTGGTCTACGAGTTTCAGAAAAACTGATTCGGGAGTCAGTTAAGTACGAGGAAGGATTAGCACCCTCGTAACGCCCAAAAATTGGTACCAAATTGATTAATTAATGTCTTAAAGTCGAGAGTTTAAAAAAATACTATCCATAGTTAAATGAAATTATTTATTAAGACTCTCTTTTTGAAAAGAAAAATATCACACCTAATGCGTTAGGGAACAACATTTTATTCTCTTTAAGATGAGTTGGTCCAAAAAACTCGTATAATAAAATTTAAGAAAATATTTAATCGTTTAAAATTTATGAAGAAATCGCAGCCCAATACGTTAGGGCACGATTTCTTAAAATCCCAAACATTCAATATTTCCTTTATATATATATATATTAAAAATCTTTATCTCGAGAAATCAACGTGTCACATCCAATATGTTAGGACACAACACATTGGATTCCCGATGACAAGTTTTATTTTGTTTGATTAAAGAACAATCATCGATTGTTAGATTTTACGAAGAAAATCGGAACCCAATACGTTAGGGCTCAATTTTCTTGAAAATCCTAAATACGAGTATTATCTTTATTTTGAAAATTTTCCATTTTTAAATTTGAGTAAAAGATAATGTAATGTTATAATGTATATATAAATATCGTGATAACAAATACAACGATAATAAATACAACAATGGCATAGAAATAATATAAACAAATAAATAAATAAATAAAATAAATCAATAACATGCAAAGCATGAAATAAATGAGCGAAATAAAAAACATGCTCTTAAAATATAAATGAAAACATAAATTGATAAACAAAATAAGGAAATAAACAAAAAAATATAAAGAGAAAAATGGTACAAAATATATACATGTACATATATAAAAAAATTATATACATATATATAGATTATAAAAAGATAATTACATATATATATATAAACAAATAATAATAATTACAAATATTAAAATTAATTAATTTAGAATAATATATATATATATATATAATTTATGAAGAATAATATAAGAAAACATACGTATATACATATTTATCAAAGTAAAAATATATATATGCATATAAAAGTTAGTAAATAAAAATGTATATGTATATAAAATGTAAATGTATATATATGTATATAAAAGTTATGCAAATAGAATAATAATAATATATATATATAATATGTGCATGTGTTTATAAAAGTTTTTAAACAAATGTATGTATATATATTATTGTAAAAAAATGCGTATGTGTATATAGTAATAATAATAATAATAATGATAATAATAACAATAATAATAATAACTTAATAACAAGAAAATCAAATTTAATAATAATAAATAATAAATAATAAATAAAAAAAGACTAAATCGAGCTTTGACATAAATTTTGGGCCTAAATCTGCAAATAAATGAAGTCGAAAGGACCCTATTGAACACGCCAAAGAAAATAAAAATGCAAGAGAAAGAGAAATTTGAGGGAATACTCTTAAGAATTATTATTACTCCCAACTTCCCCCCCTGGTGAAGGGAGAGGCCTCTATTTATAGTTGAGCCTCCCCAAATCCAACGGTACAGATCAATTACATCAACGGCTAAGATTAAAGGGTATCTACAAATTAAATCTCTAAGATTACAAAATCATATAATCTAAGATTGCATATCATATCTAAGATTGCATATATCATATCTAAGATCATATCTAAGATTGCATATCCTTGAAGATTATGTTTCCATAAGCTTGTAGATGGACCTTCAACCTTTTCAAGTAATGGGTCATTTCGATCGGGCCAAATGATATAATTTTTTACTGGACTTAGACTTGGTTTTATTATTTTGGGTTTATTATTTTTTTGTGAGCCCGGGCTAAAATTGGGTATTACAATGTTCAAACAACTTGGTATTGGGTAACCTAAACCCACTAAGATGAGTATTCAATTAGCGGATAAATCAATTAAATATCATAGGGGTATTATTGAGGATGTACTTATGAAAGTCGATAAATTTATATTCCCTGTTGATTTTGTTATATTGGACATGGATGAGGATATTGAGGTACCTATAATCTTAGGTCGACCCTTTTTAGCCACTGCTAGAACTGTTATTGATGTGGATACTGGTGAACTTGTGCTTCGTGTAGGTGATGAAAAGATTACTCTTCAGCCACGTGATTTTGTGAAAATCCCCAATGAACAAGATAATACAAATTGTTCTGTTAATGTTAGTAATCATGTGGCTCAATGTTCTTTATAGGAAATCCCTCATGAAAATGTGTTGGAGCCATATTTTATTCAAAGTAATAGAACTCGAGGGGAAAGTAAAGAACGAATGGTTAGCTCGACAAACTAGATGAATGACGAACTATGGTTGATGAGAAACCAAGAAAACAAATGAAGTAACAAAGCAACGCCGTGATGTGCATGTAAGGAGAATGAACCAATTCAAATTTGGGGACAAAGTGTTGTTAAACAAATCGAATCCGAATTTTTCCTTTAGAGTTTAAGTCAACAGGGTCCGACCCTTGTGTGGTAAAACTTGTTTTTCCTTCCGAAACCATTGAGGTAACACACCCTGACTACGACACATTCAAGGTAAACATTTATCATCTCAAATTTTATTTTAGTGGTAATACTGATGACGAGAGAAATGAGCTTCGGCTCCAAGATTCGCCTTAACCGTGAGTTGAAAAAGGGAAGTCAAGCCTAGACTCTAAAGAAGTGCTTCTCAGGAGGCAAACTAAGTTTTTTTTTGTGTTATTTATTTATTTTACTTTATAAAAAGACTTTCATTCATTATCATTTTTTAACATTTAAAAAAATTGAAAAAAAGTACATTCAGTTTTAGATTTATTACTTAAAAAAATTTGAAAAAAAGGGGTCACACGACTTGGGTGATCCTCACGGGCGTGTGTTAGGCCATGTAGTTGTTGGCATAATTTTTCAATTTTATTTCAACATAGTGAGTTAAACGGGCTAGAGACATGGCCATGTGAGACACACGGCCTGTCACACGGGTGTGTGTGAGACCATGTGCCCCTACGGCCTCCCACACGGGTGTGGGAGAATCGAAGGGTAATTGTACACGGCCGAGTGTCACACACGGGCATGTGTCAGACCGTGTTGCTACTGGGCATAATTTTTTTGCTTTTTTGAAGCATCACACAGGTTGGGACTATACACATGGATATAAGACATGGCTGTGTGTCCCAACACGAGCCTTTTAAAATTAAAAACCCTAAAATTTTTTTGTTCTCCCCATCTCAGCGTCGATTTGCCCTGAAATCCTTCCCCTTCAACTTCCCAGCCCTTCACCCCCGATTAACACCAGACATCACTCCTAACTCGTCGGTCATCCCTCAATCTCCCTTTCTTACGTCATACTAGCCTTAGCCAATCAAGCCATTGTAGCTGCCAAGTTTGTTTCCCCTTCTCTTTTCACCATTGCCAGACCACCAACGCAGTCAGTCTACTTTGTCTCTTCCCCCTTAGTTACTTTTCGTTCATCCACCGAACAACTGCAACCCCCTACCATTCCTTCTCCTTTGCGCCATCCTTACTGGCCGTTTCAACCACCTTCATCAACCACTATCGTTTGTGCTTCCATCACCGCCATCGCATCACCTACCATTCAGTTACCCTCTCATTACTATTTGTTCATTTTATTTTATTTTACTTTATTATTATTAGTTTTATATTTAGTTTTAGTTTTATTATCTTTAGTATATTGTGTGACTACTGTTCCAATTAAAATAATTAGGTTTAGTTATAATTTTATTATTATTGTTGTATCTGTTTGATTCTAATTAGTATTAGTTCTAGTTGATATTAGGAGTAGACTTCTCTTTTGGTTATGTGATTTGGCTTTCGTCATTGGTTGGGTTGGTTGCCGATGTGTTCTATTTTTGCATGTTGATTTCTCTATGTGTTTTTTCATTTGTACTGATGTTGCGTTATTTGGTTGTTATATGTTCTTGCAGATACATTATGACTAATACCAAAAGTAACACTAGGGTCACCGTCCCCACTTCGAAAAAGCGAAAGACAATGGGTGCGACCTCATCCTCAGCCCCTACTTCAGTTGCAAGACACCCGTGTCTCCAATATTTCCCAGGTCCACATGAGGACAAATATAGGCATCTAAAGGAGCGACCATTGGGTTTAGGTCATTGCATAGATTGGGAGGCATTAGAGGCGATTCACTTGGCTGACTGGGTTTAAACCCTCATTGACACAACTCCATGAGATCGGTTCTTCTCTATCGTTGAGTCAACTTATTTAGAACTCACACAGGAGTTCTGTTTGACATTCTCCCTTCAACATGTTATGTCGTAGTGGGATGAGTTGTGTACTGTATCATTTAGACTCGGGGGTGTGACATGCTATTTGAGCGTCTCAGGATTTGGAGCCACCTTTGGACCCTATTCCGAAGAGTTCATGAGTATTGAGAGTTCCCCACATTATACCGGCACATCTACCTCTCAACCTCTCTTTGTTGGACTGATATTTTTGCGACTACGACACCATAAAACCCAAGTCAGTCAAGGGCTACTTCTCTACCTCCGGCATTGTGCTACATCCATGCCATTTTGGCCCACACATTGACCAGTTAGAGGGAGAGCACTAGGGTCGTAGGTACATATGATACTTATTTTTTTTGAAGCATGATGATGCGACGCCCCATCGATTTTGCATACTTCATTGCCCTATTTTTTACCACCAGTTTGACCGTAATAGGAAGGGTCCTATCTATTTGGTCCTTTACGTGACTCACCTAGCTAGTTATTTTAACCTCATTGATACTCCGGAGCAGACATCCTCCTTTACACTGGTTGGGCAGATGATCTCTCAGGGATTGTCTATTATGAGTCATATGAGGATGATCGAATGCTATCATAGAGTGGGTCCCTACGTTACTCCCACTGTTACACTCGAGGACTCTCCGAGTGATTCAACCACTTTGAGCAGCGATACTTTGATCGGTTCGATAGCATTGACACGACTTTGCATCAGATTTGGTAATTTGTCAACTCAATCTTGATTATAACCAACTTTTCTGACATTTTCCATACCCTTAACCTAAACGCCATTAAAATTGTTTAAAGACCTCTTTATTTGTGTGTCATCCCATTTTATAGTGGTGAAGAATTGATTTTTAAGCAAGCATATGGTAATAACATTTCTTGTTGGACTGTTGAGTGTCCAATATTTGAACCTTAAACACTTTGAGTGCTTTGAGTAATCTTGAGTGAGGATGTCAATTCTTGTTGATTTTGAATTTAAGGTAATTATTTAGATAAGGGAAGACACCTACATTTTTGTGCTTTAAAAATTTCAGCTTGGACTGCTTGAATCTTTAGTGTCCTTTTGGTTGAACTTCCAATGCATGATTGTTTGCAAATTATCTTGAAACATTATTGATGAAAATGAAAAATTAAGGGAAGTGTATTTGATTGTGGGTTGATGATTTTTCTTGAGGACAAGTAAACGCTTAAGTGTCGGGATATTTAATAGGTGCTAAAAGTAACATGTTTTAGTCTTATTCTTAATACGTTTTTGGATGATGATTTGATTTAAAATGGTGAATTTTATGTCCTGACCCTTTAAATTCATGTTTCTATATTTAGGATATCATTTTGGAGAAAAAGGAGCTAAAAATGATTGAAAATTGGAAAATCAGAGCAAGTTTTAAGGACCACACGGGCTAGACTCTTCCACAAAGGCTTGACACACAACCATGTGCCAAATCGTGTCAAAATCGCAAATTGCACTTCAAACATACGGAAAAGTGCATTTTTAAGGTTTTTGGGCAATCTAAGACCTATATATGAAAAGAAATTAGAAGATAGGAGATAGTCGTCATAGAATATTTAAGAAAACAACTCAAAAGACACCAGTGAAGTCGATTCTGAAGCAGATTTCCATCAAGATTGAAGATATCTTTTTGATTTCTTTTAAGTTTAGTATGAGTTTCTTTGTTTATTGTGGTTATATTGTCTTTGAGATGATTTTATTCGCTATCATGAACTAATTTTCCAAATACCTAGGAAGATGAACCTTAGGATGGATTATGTTATTTGATTTCTATTTTTACGCAATAAATACTTGGATCTTCTTCTCAATTATGTGTGCTTAATTCTTGGTTTGATATTTCTAGATTATTAATCCATGTTTGATGTGCATCAATCAAAATAGGAATAGGCCCTGCTTAAGAGTAGATCTAGCGTAATTGAGTGGAGTTACATACAATCCTAGAAATAGGACGACATAAATCTACTGTATTAGAGTCAATTCTAATAGGGGAGTCCATAGATCGAGTTAATGGGATAATAGAGGTTTTAATTAGAAAAACATTTTAATTAATCAACCTAAAGTTAGTTATTCTTAGTCTTGAAGAGAGATATTAGCATAATTTAGGGATTTTTATGGATCAAGATACTAAGTGAAGAAATTGCATAATGAAATCTAGGTGAATTCTTTCCTAGGTATTGTTTCGCTTCATGGTTGTTAATCAATTATCTTTTTGATTTGTTTTTTTTCATGTTCTTTAGTTAATTAATTTAGTTAATTTTAGTTTTAATTAATCACTCCAATTTATTGGTTAAATAATAGAATGACAGTAATTACTAGTAATTTTATTCCTCGTGGGAACGATATCTTTATGCACCGTAGCTATACTATTAATTGATAGGTGCACTTGCCTTTGTCGGATTTTTAGTTGGTTTACGATTGTATCATGGATTTATTTATTTTTCTAAATGTTTACATTCAAACTAAAATCAATATTCTATGTGTACAATTGAAATAAATCAAATTTCGTGTATCATATTGCACATTAAATCTAAGTTCATGTGTAATTTTGATATATACTTCTACAACTAACATTGATTGCATCCAAAATTGTTGCTTAATTAATGAACTATGAATAACTTTTTGCAATTTTAAGTTAAACTAAGTTATGGTTCAAGCTATTTTGTTCCATTGATTTGTTGTACAACATAACATTTATAACTATTTTGTATTTCATCTCTTTTGTGCTATTTTTCATTTGTTCAAAATTTTATAAATTTATACAAAAGCGTTACATGTTAATAATTTATTTTATATGGATTTTAACATGTTGATATATCTATATCGTGTTCATGCTATTTTTTATGTCATATCTAATTATTTTTCAAGTATTTGTGTTAATATTTCAATCCATAAAATATTTGATTTAATTGTTAATTCTAAATATAATTACTTAAACATTTGATCATTATATTTTTATTTATTAATATAATTATTATAAATATTGTTTAAAATCTTAATCCATTTTGCAGAGCATAACAAAGGGATATTCTAGTTTTAACTAAAAGAGTTCTTTGGAATCAAAAGTCTAAACTACTTAGAGCGACCAATGTAACAACTCGTTTTCAGTGGTACCAGAAATGGTAGTTTTGAAATCCCTTTTTTCGTTGATCAAGTCAGTAAATATTAAATACGAATATTAACGAGTCAATAATAGAGGTATATTAAATTATGTTCCGTAATTTTAGTGATTGGATGATTAAATATTAGAGTATAAAGACTAAATTGTAAAAATAGTAAAAGTGAATCGTTATTGAATTTTATTATCTAAAATGTTTAACATGAATGTTTAAGGGTTAAGTGGAAATTATCCAATTTAATAGTATACTGGACACAGTTAATAATTTTTTCAATGAATTAAGAATTAAAAAATTTATGTTATTATATTAAGGTAAATGTGATAAAACATAAAAAATAAGCATACATTAATCATCATCTTCATTTTCTTTCTTTCTCATGCTGAAAATCCATTGGTAAGCTTAGAGAATTTCATCCAAGCTTCCAACCGTGCATGTAAGTATTTCCGAGGCCTGTTTTTAGTAAATTTAATTTTTTTTGAGATCGTTGTAGCTTAATCCAGATAGCCTAAGGACTATTTTGTAAAACTATTAAAGTTTTTAAATGTTTCCATTTATGATTTTTTGAAGCTTTTGGTGTTAAATGGTTTGATTGAAAGCTTAAATGTGAAACAGGGCTAATTTGTAAAGTGAATTTTGTTAATTTTGAAAATAGTGACTAAAATGTAAATATGTCAAATTTGATAGGGAATTTCTATACGTATAGTTTCTAGAGGGTTATAGCAGGATGTAAATGAAAATAGATTGAAAAATGGAGCATAAATGTGAAAGATATGATAGTTTCGGTTTTAAGGGCTAAATTGAATAAAATGTGAAACTTTAGGGAAATAGTGAAAATTAAAATTAAGTTGACATATACATTGCATAAGTTTATTCAAGGTAATTGGCACCAATAATTTGAAATGAATTACCATATAGATCAAGAATTGAACTGATAAGTAGAAAATCGAGGAAAAGAGAAAATTGTAAACTAGTCCTTAAAAATTCTGCCATTGTTGTTTTTACCTGGTAAGTTCATAGGATAAAATTTTATACCTAAATTTGATGTTGTGCTAGAATTGAATTTTTCATGTTTATTTAATATACTTTGAAATGTATTCAAAATGGTACAAAAGGATGAGAATGACTAAATTGTAAAGAATTGTTCTGGTAAGTGCATCGATCCCGGATGAACACGTGATAGGATACAATTGGCATGCCAATAGGGTTAATTGCGTGCTTGTACGAGATTTGCACTATGGTGCCTACTAATTTGCACTTCAGTGCCTGCTGCTAAAACACTTCGATGCCTACTAGTGTGGTGTAGTTATCTGCGTATTCGTATTTGTTATTATAGTTCATCAGATTAATGATTCTTTGAAGAAAATGTATTTTCTGATTCTGTAGAGTGATTGGAAATTAATGTTATCATACAATTATATGTGTTCATATGTTTTGATTGAGCAAATGTTGTATTTTGTTTGATAGTTTTGATGAAACGATATTGAATTGAATGGTACGAATGAATTAATGGATTATATGGCTGTATATGAAATACTCACCTTACGGTTGTGATATGTTGTGATAGAAAACTTAGTTAAACTTGTTATTTTGAAAGATTTAATTATGAAACGAGGTAACTTGATTTTTTAACACCTATGAGCTTTCTAAGCATATACAATGCTTACCCTGATATGTTTTCCTATCTTGTAGTTGTCCTTTGCAAAATTTGAAGATCGGATCAACTCAAAGCTCACACTATCCAACTTCAGTCTCGGTAGACTTTTAATCGTTCAATTCAGTTATGTGGCATGTAAATAGGAGTTGAATTTTATACATGTTTTGTTGGAAACTAAATATTGAATGGTGATGTATAAAATGTGTGTGTGCTTGTTGGCAAGTTGGTATACTAACTTATAGTTTTGAATGGCAGCTCTTAAATATGGTTGACCAAACTTATATGTCGATATTGTTGTGGTCATTTAGTATGGAAATGTGACGGAACCATATGAGTTAAAAGTATGTTTGAATGTGACATGAGATGTTCAAATATGTGATGTTTTGGTGAAATAGAAGGCATAGTAATTTGGATGGTATAAGTGATACGTGGAATTGTTTTAGTGCCAAACTTAGACATTGTTAGTTTTGGAAATATGGTAAATTATAGATGGTTATAATTTGGTGTTTTAATTGCATATAGGGCATATATATAGTTATAATCTAAAATTGCAAGAGATGGATTTTATTATTGGAGTTTATTCATGTTGCGTGATGGTGCCATTGAGGCATATTAGTTAGATGCTTAAGATGTTGATTTGTGATATGCTTTGGTGTTAGCTTGGAAGGACCAACTCGAGATCACAGGTAGGGAAGTTGAATTGGCCTTTTAGATGTTGTGGTGGAAGCAATAAAAATTGTGCAACAAAAAACATAAGGATTTATAGTGGTTCGGCCCCAATTGCCTACTCCATTACCTTAGCTCTCCACAACTAAGGATTTTCTCCAACTTTACTAATTTGGTAACTTTTGAGTACAAGGTTTAACCTTACAACTCCCTTAAAATTTATGCACTATAATATTAAGATTGCACTCCCTTAAGGTTTCTATCCAAACCCTTAGAATTAACCTTCTCTCAAAGAGAACAAATAAGCAAACTAATAAGTAATCCTTACAAGATCAGAATGTGTGCCAATTAAGCACTATTACAAAGAAGAACACTTGAGCTAAATGAATACGATGAAAACTCATAAGTGTTTACAAGAAAATGTATGAAAGAATTAAGCTATTAGGTTGTTTTGATTGATCTTTAAGCTTTGCACATGTCTCTTGTTCTTTTAGGACCTTTGGAAGATGGTATTTATATCCTCTAATTGATTTCCAACCATTGTAGTTGTTGGCAAAGTGAATATAGCCGTTGGGATGAAAATACCAGTTCATTTAATTCACCTACAACATTGAGTGTTGATACCTATTAAAAGGGTATCGATATTTTTTTGTAATTAATTTAGATTTTAGTGACTGTTGGAGTAGAGATATTGATACCTGGTAAAAGGTATTGATACTTTTTGTCATTTTTTGAAAAACAAATGTCAAATTGGTATCGATTTTAGAATGGGTATCGATATCTTCAAATACCTAGAGCAATACTAACTTGTTTAAAAACAGTTTTAATATGATTGAAAATGTTTGATTTAATTGAAACCATTACAACTTGATTTTATCAATTAGTTCAACTTAACTTTTATTCAAAAACATTTTAATATGTTATATTAAAACATATTATCAAATAAGGCTTAGTTTAACATTTGGTATGATATTGCAAATTTTAGACAGGTCTAAAAGTTGTTAGTTGTATATGCATGGCCTATTTGATAGATTGGTTTTGGTAGCTTGCACTAAAAGGAACATTTTTGCATATGGGCTAACACACGATCGTGTGTCACACACAAGCAAGTGACACGGTCGTGCGCTCATTGGTAATTAGGAGGCTTTTTTATCACAAAATTTTTAATTGTCATATGGGTTGGCCACACGCCCGTGTGAGTATTGTAAATTTGGTCTTTTAATTTTCACAGGATCTCAGTCTGTTATACGGCCTAGCCACACAGCTAAGTGACTATTGATGAAATTTTGCATTTAGGTCCACATAGTTTCAATGAGTTACACGACTTGGATACACAGCCATGTGATTCCAATTCCACACGGTCACTGTTTGTAACACGGCCTAGCACACGGCCATGTGACCCTATTTTGAAAATTTCCCTACTTATTGAAAAGTTCTCAATGTAGTCTTTATTTGTACTCAGATAAACTTAAGAGCTTTTGTAAGCTCGATTGAGATTTGAGTTTTCTTGTAAGTCATATTATGCATGGATTACGAACTGTTTTGATTGTTTAATTGAATGTTTAAAGTTGGAATTGTATGTGATTTGTTCCGTTAACTATTGTAGCATCCTATAACTCGAGTCCGACAACCGGACTACGTGAGGGGTGTTACAACCAACTCATATAGGTTCTATAAACAAATAAATAAATAAAAATTAGGGATAATATTTGGTATATTTACTTTTGTAAAATATCTAATGTGACACTTGTACTTTGAAAATGTCTAATATGGTATATGAATTATCAAATTGTGTATTATTCGATACATGTACTGCCATTAAATATCCGCTAGGGTACTTCTACTTTGAAAACGTTCAATGAGGTATTTGAACTATCAATTTGTGTATTATTCGATATCTAGAGTTAACATCTTTAGTGAATGCTAAACTAGCCAATTAAAATTCAATATGTGGAAACTTTTCTTTTTCCAAATAATCAATTCCACATATCATTATGTGAAAAACTAAATAAAACAAAAGATAAGAAAAAATGTCATATTCTCCATTAAAGTAAATACTAAAGTTTCCACCATACGAAACCTTAATTGTAAAAATTGATCTTGATTTTTCCAAATTTTCTTTCAAAACTTATCTTCTTAGCTTAAGATGAACCCAAATATTTCATGCAAAATTTGGAGAATCTCATGATAGTCAAAATCAAGTTATTTAACTTCCCATTCAAGCTCAATAAGTCAACCAAGAGACATAAAATTTTGAACATTTTAGCTTGTATAAATTTTAAAAACTTCCCAAAATTTAGGGATTCAAAAAATTAGAGAAATTTTTAATTAAAATTGCAAGTCCAAATAAAATTACTACTTTACTCTTCAAATCTCCTTTGAGAAAAATCTCAAGCAATGAAATTGGTTTTTTTTCAAGTTAAACTTATGTTGTTTAGGTTTAGTGTTTTTAATTTAATTTCTTTTTTATTTAGTTATTTTTACATAATGTTATATTATCCATGTTTTTTAGAAAAAATTGCATGTTGAATTTTTATTGGTTGTTTAGTATTTACTAAGGGTGCTTATACTTTGAACACCATTAACAATATGGCGGTGAGGAGTACTATTAGAAGGCTAAGTGAACAAATTAAGAGTCGGACCAACAACAATTGCATATTCAACTTTTGACAACATACTTATTAAAATATTATTTTGATAACATACTAAAAGGGTAAGAGAAAAATAGAAAAAAATATAATATGTAGACAATATACTATATAGATGATTAAAGATGCATATTGAAATTAAAATAAAATAAAATAAAACTTTGCGTTCTAATAATCAATTGAAGCAATGGAGAAAATTAATTGAAGTAGAAGATGTTAGAAAGGAGCATGAAGGTGACAACTTTTTTTAATGTTTAAGAGTTATTTAAACTAAAATAAAATAGAGTTAATTTTATCTTATTTTTTTTAACTTTTCAATCACTTAGGATGGTAAAGCTCTGTTTGGTCTTTTAAAATGTTTTTTATTTTTTTCTATTTTTATTTTCAAAATATGATATCCATTTTCTATTTTTTGAAAATTGAAAACATGTTTGATAAATGTAAAAAAGTTTTTTTCAATAATGTAGACGTGAAAATATGTTTGGTACCTATTTTCTATAATAATAACATGAGAAATAAAATTTTAAAATCTACATTGATATGGATTTAAACTAGGGTACCAAATATAATATTTGAAAAACTATTAAAAAATAATATTTTTGTATTTATATGGGTTCCAATTAGAGCTAATTGATTTAGAGTTAAAACCTTGTTTTCATCATTTTCAATTTTACCAAGTGTTTTAGTGAAAACTAAAAACTCTATCACATGTGTATACGTGTGGAAGCCATGTATTTAGAAAATAAAATTGAGTTTAAAAATAACATGCCATAAATAATAAAATGTATGATTTGAAACTAATTAATAATAACACATGAAATATGTACGGTATTAAAATGGAAATTAGATTAAATTGTAAGTAGAACGAAATTTAAACACGTGAATAAATCAAATTAAGATAACTAAATGAATATCATTATTTATGAAGGTGTTGTCATTGTAACATCCCTAACCCGTCTCCATCGCCGGACTAGGGTTACGGAGCATTACTGTACAGTCGTAAACATTTAAACATCATTAACATTCAAATAGACTAATCATATCATAATCCATCCAATCACATACACTTTGTCCTTAAATCGAGCATTCGAGGCCCTAAAAATATCTTAGAAGTAATTCGGGACAAATTTTATGAAACACCCCAAACCCAGCCTAGACGTTATGGCCGAATTTGACGATGTCACATGGTAGTGATTTTCGAAAAATATGTCGTCGCTAAATCTTCTTTTCTATTTAACCATTTTTTTATTATCTTATGTTAACTTCAAATAGTGTCGTTCCTTTTCAAAAATTATTCATTTACAAATCGTTATTCAATTTCAAAACATTTTATTTTTATTTTTATTTTTATTCCGAAAGCTTTTAAACAATTTGCTTATTCGTGGTATTTTTGATAAAACATTAATTTCATTTGAAAACCGTATAAAATCCAAATTTTAAATCAAAATTCGTAAACGTCATAATTACAACAAAATACTCCCAAATAAAAGTAAAATCATAAATAGGTAATAAACATTGTAAAAGAAGTCGTGTGGCCGCCACTGAGTCCTCCTCCGCACTGATCCGCCTAAATCTGGGGATTACCTGTACAGATTAAACAGAATGGGTGAGTTTACGTAAACTCAGTGTGTAATCCCCATACAAATGAACAGAAAGTAAACAATTAATCACAGTTTGGGCTTAAGCCCTTTTCAGTATCAGTATTAGTCCAGTTTGGGCCTTAGCCCATCTCAGTACAAAAACAGTCATGCAGTAGGGCTTTAGCCCATCACAGTATCAGTAGCAATAATAGATTTGCAGTCACAAAAATCCTACCCATCCAGCGTCTACACACCATATCCGTCCAACCCTACACTCCATGTGGGGATATAATCAACCCACCCATCCCTACACTCCAAGTAGTACCGAATGCGGCACTAGACAGTAGTTTGTAGCTGAGCTACCAGTAAATTAGGCTCGAGGCCTTTCAGTACACTTCCTCTGAACATTATAATCCCCCAACCTGATGCAATACAATATACAAATATGAAATGCTATAACATAATATCATGCATGTAAACAGGGCATACAGTATCAAATCAGTGGGACATTATCAGGCTTAATCATATCAGTGATACAGTCATTTCAGTCAATTAGGGGTTTAGGTAAACTTACCGACCCTACAGTAGGTTCACAGTCGACTTGGGCGACCCGTGCAACCTTATCAGTCAAACAATGAAAATGGGCCTACAAGCCCATGATGTTCGCTTGTGTAGGCCCACACGCCCGTGTGCCCACATGACCCAAATTGGCCTTGGCCTCGTGATCCATTTTAATGTAACCCGTGCTAGTTAATTATTCATATGTGTTTCCACTATTTACTCATATGATCCTTCAAAGTTGTCTACTTGAGTCACTGTTACTAAACAGTCCCCGAGAACTCCAAAGCCTATAATTGAAAAAATAACACCATAATCAGTCTTACCTCGCGATTAATCAAAATCCCAAAACCAAAATACTTGCTCATAAAAAGATGAACACTTACCGCAAAAACTTCAAATCGATACGTTTACAAAAATCACGAGGAGAGCCTTAATCCTCATTAAATGTTGTTGCCAACACCCCAGAATTAGACTATTGAACACAAAATAATCTCTTAAAATGATACTTAACAACTTACTGAATTTGCACAAGTGTTGCTTAACGCTACGAAATCAAGAGGAAAGAATGATTTAGGGGGAACAAGGGAATTTCGGCAGTAGAGGAAAGAAAAGGAAAGATAATCGAGTAAGAAGCAAAGAAGAAAAAAAACTCGGTAGAGATGGGGGAGAGAAAATGTCGGAACGATGAAGAGAAAAACGACTTTTTTTTTGAAAAAGGAAAAAGTGATCAGATTTTGGATATTTTCCCCCATAGTACCCTAATTCACTACCAAAATCGCTCCCTCACTTCCCACTACACATCCACCACTCAGAAACCCAGTTCAGCATAACTTTTGCCGAAATTAGGAGCAAAAATACAATCTTTGCCATCCCAAAGATTCAAACCCATAACCTCCCTCACACCAATACTCCACTTATCCACCAGACCAGAAGACCCATTCTTTTAATTATTTGCCAACTTTTACTTAAAAACCTACTGGCCAAAGATAAGGCTTATTCAAAAAAATACCAAAATTTGCCCAAGTCCTGGCTTGAACTTGGGACCTCCCAAACACTCTAAGAACACATAACCACTAAAGCTGACAGATGTTTGTGTCACACATTCACAATACCCAAAATTAAAATTTTGGGGCGTTACAATTCTACGCCTTAAAGAAAATTTCGTCCTCGAAATTTACCTGATCAGAATAGATGAGGACACTACTAACACATCGCATCCTCAAGATCTCATGTGGCCTCCTCAGTGTTATGATTACGCCATAGAACCTTTTCCAGTGGAATGGATTTCCTTCTTAGAACCTTAACGTCGCGATCTAGAATCTGAACCGGCTCTACCTCAAAGGTCAAATCTGTCCTAACCTCGATCTCTTCAACAAGGACAATATGTGTGGGATCAGAGAGGTAGCACCTCAACATAGAGACATGGAACACGTCATGAATTCGATTCAATTTCGAAGGTAACTCCAATTGGTAGGCAACCGGTCCCACACATTTTACTATGCGGTAAGGCCCAATAAACCTCACGCCCAACTTACCCTTACGATCAAACCTCAATACCTTCTTCCATGGCGAGACCTTGAGAAAAACGAAATCCCCCACAGAATACTCAATCTCTCGACGTTTCAGATCAGCATAGGACTTCTGCCTATCAGATGCCGCTTTCAATCGGTCCCGAATCAGTCTAACTTTATCCTTGGTATCAGAAACTAGTTCAGGGCCCAGAACACGTCGCTCGCCCAACTCAGTCCAACATGAAGGTGTGCGACACCTACGAACATATAAAGCATTGTAAGGTGCCATTTGAATGCTAGATTGATAGTTGTTATTATAAGCGAACTCTGCTAGTGGCAAGTAATCCTCCCAACTGCCTCGGAAATCAATCACACAACTTCTCAACATAACCTCTAGTATCTAAATCACCCTCTCTGACTGACCGTCAGTCTGAGGATGGAGAGCAGTACTGAAGTCTAATCTTGTACCCAGAGCTTCATGTAACTTCCTCCAAAATCGGGATGCAAAACAAGGATCCCTATCAGAGGTGATCGAAACCAGCACTCCATGCAATCTCATTATTTCAGAAATATAAAACTTCACCAGCTTGTACAGAGAATAATCAGTACGAACCGGTATAGAGTGGGCGGACTTGGTCAATCGATCCAGGATGACCTATATTGAATCCTTCTTAGTGGGTGTTAGAGGCAACCTATTAACTAAATCCATAGTTACGCACTCCCATTTCTAAAGAGAAATCTTAACCGGCTGCAACAAACCCGAAGGTAACTGATGCTTAGCCTTATCCTGCTAGCAAGTCAGACGTCTACCCACAAAATTAGTAACCTCACGTTTGAACCTTGGCTACCAATATAACTCACGAAGGTCTCGATACATCTTATTTTCGCCAGGATGCATAGCATAAGAGCTACTATGCGCCTCTCGCAATATAGACTGCCTCAATTTAGTATCTTTCGGTACATAGATTCTGTCACGAAAATAGAGTACCCCTTCACTATTCAGTCTAAAATCCTCGGTATTTCCACTCTCAACCTGTCGGAAACGAAGTCCCAACGACTCATCCTCTTTCTGCTTACCCTTAATCTACTCTATCCACGTCAGTTTAACTTGTAATTCGGCCAACAGACTACGATCATCATGTAACACCCCTTACTCGAGACCGTTGCCGGAGTTAAGCTTGGGGTGTTACTTGACTTAACTTATTAGTTCGGGGCATAAAAATTTGCTTTTAAAATTTATTTCACTGTTCACCATAATGCTATGCACCTAAGCAGCAGTCACTAATTTAACTATAACTCGAGTTATGAAACTCAAAATTTAGATCCGTAAATTTTCCCTGAAACTAGACTCATATATTATATTACCAAAAAATTTTCAGAATTTTTGGTTTAGCCAATTAGTAAATTTTATTCATTAAAGTCTCCCCTATTTCACTACCTAATGGTTCTGACCTTTATTCACTAAAAATCAATTTTCTCATCGTATGATTTTCAAATGGTGTTCTCACTTGTTTCTACAGAAAATGGACTCACTAAGGAATCTAGACATATAAATTATAACTAATAATTATTTTTTTACAGTTTTTAATGATTTTCTAAAATTAGAATAAGGGACTCCAAAAACCATTCTGACCCTGTCTAACCAAAACTCAAATATCTCAGAATATACAATTCCTTTACGCACACCGTTATTTTTCTATGAAAATAGACTCGATAAGATTTAATAATATATATCATTCACTCTCTAATTCATTTGATACTATCATTGGTGATTTTTCAAAGTGACATAATTGTTGCTATTCCAAAACTGTTTCATTGAAACTTTTTTACTCTTTCATAATTTGTAGGTATAAACTATCACCTAGGCATTCAAAATACCAAACATATTCTTACTTAGCCATTTTAATAGCTAAAAATTATCACATATTTGCACATCATCCTTTAGCAATATCATAAGGACATACATTCAAAATGACTAAGTCCCTATACATGTCATAGCTCAAACATTGATCATCATAAAATACCGAGTTGTTGTTGATAGTGTGAGTGCTCTCCGATGTCTTTAAGATCCCTGAATTAGCTTTGAAATAATATAAAAGAAGGAAAATAAAAGAAGTAAGCATAAAGCTTAGTAGGTTTACAAGCAAATAAATAACAACATTTAACACAAATAAATAAACTCAAGTGTCATGATCTCTAATTTCCTCTTTACATAATCTCTTACTCGTTCAGTTACTTGTTTACTTAGATAACTCATGATTACAATTTACTTTTCTCTTACTGAAATGTTGGTTCTCAATTGATAACATAATATGTTCTTAACTCTAATAACTCACCTGAATTTGCTATTTATGCTTTTACCTGAACTTTCATGGAACATAATTTGTTTACTAGCCCGTTGAGCCACATTGGAATAATAAGGATACTTGGGTCTCTTTTCTAATAATAACATGCCAAAGCCATGTCCCAGACTTGGTCTTACATGGGATATTTCTTGTACTGCCAATGCCATATCCCAGATATGGTCATACATGGGAGTTCTCATATCGGTGCCCATGCCATGTCCCAGACATGGTCTTACGGGGGACCTCTCATCTCGGTGCCAATGCCATGTCCCAGACATGGTCTTACATGGGACCTCTCATAATCTCAATGATGTCAATGCCATGTCCCAGACATGGTCTTACATGGGATCTTTTTACCCAAATGTCATGACATTTGTATCCAATACATTCCTAATGTTTCAACGGGACTTTTTAATACTAATTCTCTATCGTCTCATACTTGATTCAACATTAAATAATTTCATAAAATAAATACATAATTACTGAAAAATAACAGCATTAATAATAATTATCAAAATATTACATTTATTTACCGTAAACTTACCTCAGTACAAAATATGGCCAAATCTATTAACTTAGTCTTCAACCTTTTTCTTTCCTCGGTCTAACCCTGGATTTCGTTCTTCTTGATCTATAAAAGCAAATTTAGTTTATTTATTACTCACATTTATCAAAATAGCCCTAGACTCTAACTTTTCCAAAATTACAATTTTGCCTCTAACTTTTCATATTTACACTTTTACCCCAAAGCTCAAAAATTAAACTTCATCCCATATTCCTATGTTTTATAACATACTGAACATTTTTCCCTTCTATGGTAACATCAAATTCCCATTCTAACACTTATGAACATTAGGTATTTTTACCGATTATGTCGTTTTACTCGTTTTCACTTAAAATCGCTTAGCAAAAGTTGTTTTAAATAATTTAAGACTTCATACTCTACCATAAAACATCAAAATAAACACATTTCAACTATGAGTATTTTTCCAAATATGAACCCTAGGTTAAATTATTGCTAGAATAAGCTAAATCAAGTTACCGAGGCTTCAAAAACGTAAAGAACATTTAAAACGGGGCTTGGAATCACTTCCTATGGAGCTTGGAAGCTTGAAAACCCTAACTATGGCTTCCCCCTTGCTAATTTCGGCCAAATGAAGAAGATGAGCAAAATTTGCCATCTTTTTCCCTTTAATTCATTTTAATTACCAAATTACCAAAATGCCCTTAACTTAAAATTTTCCTATTTCACTTATCTAATGTCCATTTTTGTCCATAACTTAACCAATGGTCTAATTACCATATAAAGACCTCCAATTTAAAATTTCATCACAATTGGACACCTCTAACATGTAGAACTCAACTTTTACACTTTTTACAATTTAGTCCTTTTGACTAAATTGAGTGCCCAAACGTCGAAATTTTTGAACGAAATTTTCACGAAATCATTCCTTGAAATTGTAGGCCATAAAATTATAGTAAAAATATATTTTTGCTCATCGGATTTGTGGTCTCGAAACCACTGTTCCGATTAGGCCCAAAATCGAGATGTTACATTTCTCCCCCCTCTTAGGGATTTTCGTCCGCGAAAATCTTACCTGTGAAGAGATTTGAGTACTGTTTTCACATAACCTCTTCGGGCTCCTATGTAGCCTCATCAACCCCATGCCTATTCCATAACACTTTCACAAAGTGCAATACTCTTGTTCCTTAGTTGCTTAATCTCTCTATCTAGAATTTTTACCGGTTCTTCAACATAAGTCATGTCTGGCTGAATCTCAACATTGTTGGTGAGATCACATGTGACGGATCGGAACGGTAACGATGTAACATAGACACATGGAATACATTATGAATCTTCTCTAACTCAGTTGGCAAAGCTAACCGATTTTCTAAGGGCCCAATTCTTTCAGTCACCTCAAACGGTCCAATGAAACGTGGACTTAGTTTGCCTTTCTTGCCAAATTTGAAAATTTTCTTCCACGGGGATACTTTCAAAAACACTTTTTCACCAACTTGATACTCGATCTCTTTTCTTTTTAAATATGCATAAGACTTATGTCTGTCTGAAGCTGCTTTTAAACAATCTCTGATAACTTTTACTTTCTCTTCCGTTTCTTTGACTAAATCAACCCCGTAAATCTGATTTTCCTTAAGCTCTGTCCAATACAAAGGCGTACGACACTTATGTCCATACAAAGCTTCATAAGGAGCCATCTTCAAACTCGACTGATAACTATTATTATAGGGAAACTCTACCAACGACAAATATTTCTCCCAACTGCCTTGAAATTCTAAAACACAACATCTGAGCATATCTTCAAGTAGCTGAATAACTCTCTCTGACTGACCATTGGTTTGAGGATGGAAAGCTGTACTGAAGTTTAACTTTGTACCCAAAGCTTCCTGCAATTTCCTCTAAAACGCAAAGTAAATCTCAAATTTCTGTTTGAGATAATCGATAACGGTACCCCATGTAGTCTGACTATCTCTAAAACATACAATTCAGCCAACTTGTCAAGTAAATAATCCATACGAATCGGGATGAAATGAGCTGACTTCGTTAACTTATCAATCAAAACCCGTACTGCATCTTTCTTTTTCGGTGTCAACAGCAACCCTGTTACAAAATTCATGGTTACTCGGTCCTATTTCCACTCAGGAACTAACACAAGCTGCAATAAACCTGAAGGTACCTGATGTTCGGCCTTTACCTGTTGACAGATCAAGCATCTAGAAACAAATTCTGAAACATCTCTTTTCATTCATGCCCACCAGTACATTTTTTTTAAATCGTTATACATCTTTGGTACACATACTCTGTCTCTGAACATCAAACAACCATCAGAACCGATCTGAAAATCAGACTCTACACCCGACTCACATTGAGCTCTTTTAGCTTGCAACTCACTGTCATTTTTCTGAGCTTCATAGATTTCTTCAAGGAACATCGGTTTAGCCATCAACTCAGCTAAAATGGAACCATCATCAGATAAAGGCAAACTGGTATTCAAAGCTCTCAATGCAAATAAAGATTTTCTACTCAAGGCATCAGCAACAACATTTGCCTTACCCGGGTGGTAATTAATCACTAACTCATAATCTTTAATCAACTCTAGCCATCTTTTTTGCCTCAAGTTCAAATCTTTCTGAGTCATCAAGTACTTCAAGCTTTTATGGTCAGTAAATATTCGACACTTTTCACCGTTCAAGTAATGTCTCCAGATCTTTAACGCAAATACAATGGCAGCCAGCTCTAAGTCGTGCGTAGGATAGTTTTTCTCATGTGACTTTAACTTTCTGGAAGCATATGCGATGACTTTATCTTCTTGCATAAGTACACAACCCAATCCGTTCAAGGATGCATCACTGTAAATCACAAATTCTTTACCCGGTTCTAGTTGTACTAAAACAGGAGCTTCAGTCAACAATGCCTTTAATTTGTCAAAACTTTACTGACATTTTTCATTTCATTCAAACTTGACATCTTTCTGCAACAACTTCATCAACGGGGTAGCTATCATGGAAAATCCCTTTACAAATCGTCTGTAATAACCAGCTAATCAAAGAAAGCTTCTAACCTATAATACATTTCTAGGAGGCTTCCAATGAACAATTGCTGAAATTTTACTTGGATCAACTTTAATACCATCACTTGAGACAATGTGTCGAAGGAATCCAACTTCTCGAAGCCAAAAATCACTTTTACTGAACTTGACATAAAGCTTATTATCTCTCAAAATTTGTAAAACGGTTCTCAAATGCTCAGCATGTTCAATCTCATCACGAGAATAAATCAAAATATCATCAATGAACACAACTAAAAATTTATCTAAGTAAGGTCTAAAAATTCGGTTCATTAAGTCCATAAAAATAGCAGGAGGATTAGTCAAGCTAAATGGCATCACAAGAAACTCATAGTGACCATACCTAGTCCGGAAAACAGTCTTCGAAACATCTAACTCTTTAACCATCAACTGATAATAACCGGATCTCAAATCTATCTTCGAAAATACAGTAGCTCCCTTCAATTGGTCAAACAGATCATCAGCTCTAGGCAGTGGATATTTGTTCTTTATAGTTACTTTGTTAAGCTGCCGATAATCTATGCATAATCTCATCGAACCGTCTTTCTTTTTCACAAAAAGCACTGGTGCACCCCAAGGAGAAAAACTAGGCCTTGCAAAACCTTTATCAGTTAATTCCTGCAACTGTGCTTTCAATTATTTCAATTCCAACGGGGCCATTCTATAAGGAGCAATAGAAATAGGAGTTGTACCTGGAATCAACTAAATACCAAATTCAACTTCTCTAATAGGAGGCAAACCTGTCAATTCATCCAGAAACACATCTAAATACTCACGTACCACTGGCACTAATTCAATTTTCAACTCTGGATCTCTAGTGTTCAATACAAAAGCAAGATAAGCTTCACACCCTTTTCTCAAACATTTATGAGCAAACATAACAAAAATCATAGCGAGAGAACCATCTGACTCATCTGAATCAACCTGGATAATATCACCATTTTCATATTTCAACTCAATGTATTTCTTTCCGTAATTCACTATCACATCATGGGCAGTCAACCAATCCATACCAAGAATCACATCAAGCTCATCAAATGGAAATAGCATGAGATCGGCCGGAAAACAGTGACCTTTAATCATCAAAGGGCAACTTTTACATACTTTGTCTACTAACACATATTGGCCTAACGAATTTGATACTTTAATTACAAATTCAGTAGATTTTATAGGCATGTTCATACTAGGCATCAATCTCATACAAACAGAGGAATGGGTCGAACCCGGATCAATCAAAGCAATAACATTAGTATCATAGAGAGAAAATGTACCCATAATCACATCAGGGGAGGATGCCTCTTCACGAGCACGAATAGCGTATGTCCTTGCGGGTCCTCTAACATCTGGCCTAGCAGCTGAGTCTCTAGGCGTACCCCTGTTACTTGCTCCAACTCCCAGATTCCTCTGTGGTCTGCCTCTAGTAGGAGCATTTTTCGATCTCACACTCGATATTACTTCTCTTTTAACTATTTCGGGACAATCCCGAATATAGTGATCGGGTGCACCACTTCTAAAGCAAGCAGTTTCATTTGCTCTACACTCTCCAGGATGACGTCTACCGCATTGGGTACATTCTGGCCTAGGTGGTCAAGTACTACCCGTACTTGCGACTGTAGTAGTCTGAGCTCTTGGACCCTCAAATCTTCTACGTCTGTTTCGGCTAGAATACCTGGTTGAAAAATTTGATCCACTAGAGAACTCTCTAGGCCTCTTGGAAGTAGACTGAAATGATCTACTCATTTTCCTTTTTTCGTGTCTTGCAGTTCAATTTCAACTTTGCCCATCTCTTTTTCTTTTAACAAATCTTCTACCTTACAGGCTCTTTCAACCAGAACAACAAACTCTCTGATTTCTAAAACACTCACTGACAGTCGGATATCATTATTGAGCCCATCTTTAAATCTTTTGCACATATTAGCTTCGGTGGACAAAAACTCCCGAGCATATTTACTAAGTCTGACAAATTCACGTTCGTACTTGGTCACAGTTATCTTACCTTGTTTTAACTCAAGAAGCTCTTTTCTTTTTTGATCTATAAACCTTTGACTGATATACTTTTTGTGGAACTCCTCCTGAAAGAAATCCCAAATAATTCTCTCACTCGGTACCACTGACACAAGAGTCTTCCACCAATGATAGGCCAAATCTCTGAGAAGTGAGACAACACACTTCATGCATTCTTCAGGTGTACAGGATAATTCATCAAAAACTCTGATAGTATTTTCAAGCCAAAATTCAGCTTTCTTTGCATCATCATCTTTAGTAGCCCGAAACTCTTCAGCCCTTTGTTTTCTGATCCTATCAACTGGTGGTCTTTCTCTTATAACTATACCTACAGCTAAGGAAGCTACATGGGGAACCTGAGAATCATGAGAGGGTGGAGGTCTAACAGCTAGATTCGTATGAATGAACTCGGTAAACCAGTCATTCATAGCTTGGAAGAAGGCTTCTCGTGCCCCTCCTCCCTGAAAAACTGATACGGGCCTTTCCCTACTATCGGGTGGCACCGTCCCTTCTGCGAGAGTAGGTGCATTACTCTCTACATCATCTGCACCAGCTCGTTCGGGATCCATAACTGTAAAAGAAAACATTTTAAAATCGTCAGGAGTCGTTACACTATCAACATATAAGTATGGCATGTATAGCTAGACTCTTATTCACACTGAATGTTCCAAGACCCGACTAAACCTGCTCTGATACCAAAAAATGTAAAACCCCTTACCTGAGACCGTTGCCGGAGTTGAACATGGGGTGTTACTTGACTTAACTTATTAGTTCGGGGCATAAAAATTTACTTTTAAAATTTATTTCACTGTTCACCATAATGTTGTGCACTTGTGCAGCAGTCACTAATTTAACTATAACTCGAGTTACGAAAATCAAAATTAGATCCGTAAATTTTCCCTGAAACTAGAATCATATATTATCTTACCATAAAATTTTCAGAATTTTTCGTTTATCCAATTAGTACAATTTATTAATTAAAGTCTCCTCTATTTTACTACCTGACAGTTTTGACCTTTATTCACTAAAAATCAATTTTCTCATCGTATGATTTTCATATGGTGTTCTCACTTGTTTCTGTAGAAAATACACTCACTAAGGAATCTAGACTTATAAATTATAACTCATAATTATTTTTTTTACAATTTTTAATGATTTTCTAAAATTAGAACAGGGGACTCCAAAAACCATTCTGACCCTGTCTAACCAAAACTCAAATATCTCAGAATATAAAATTCCTTTACCCACACCGTTATTTTTCTATGAAAATATACTCAATAAGATTTAATTTTATATGTCATTCACTCTCTAATTCATTTATGCTATCATTGGTGATTTTTCAAAGTCACGTCACTGTTGCTATTCCAAAACTGTTTCGTTGAAATTTTTTACTCTTTCATAATTTGTAGGTATAAACTATCACCTAGGCATTCATAATACCAAACATATTTTTACTTAGCCATTTTAATAGCTAAACATTATCACATATTTACACATCATCCTTTAGCAATATCATAAGGACATACATTCAAAATGTGTTAATAGTGTGAGCGTTCTCCGACATCTTTAAGATCCCCGAATTAGCTTTGCAATACTATAAAAGAAGGAAAATAAAAGAAGTGTTGGTTCTCAATTGTTTACTTAGATAACTCATTATTATAATTTACTCTTCTCTTGCTGAAATGTTGGTTCTCAATTGATAACATAATATGTTCTTAACACTTATAACTCACCTGAACTTTCATGGAACATAATTTGTTTACTATCCCGTTGAGCCAGATTGGAATAATAAGGATACTTGGGTCTCTTTTCTGATAATAACATGCCAAAGCCATGTCCCAGAAATGGTCTTACAAGGGATGTTTCGTGTACTGCCAATGTCATATCCCAGATATGGTCTTACATGGGAGTTCTCATGTTGGTGCCCATGCCATGTCCCAGACATGGTCTTACGGGGGACCTCTCATCTTGGGGCCAACGCCATGTCCCAGACATGGTCTTACATGGGATCTCTTTACCCAAATGTCATGACATTTGTATCCAATACATTCATAATGTTTCAACGGTATTTTTTAATACTAATTTTCTATCGTCTCATACTTCAGTCAACATTAAATAATTTCATAAAATAAATGCATAATTGCTGAAAAATAACAACATTAATAATAATTATCAAAACATTGCATTTATTTACCGTAAACTTACCTCAATATAAAATATGGCCAAATCTATCAACTTAGTCTTCAACCTTTCCAAAATTACGATTTTACCTCTAACTTTTACATATTTACACTTTTACCCCAAAGCTCAGAAATTAAACTTCATCCCATATTCTTATGTTTTATAACATGCTGAACATTTTTCCCTTCTATGGTAACATCAAATTCCCATTCTAAGACTTATGAACATTAGGTATTTTTACTAATTATGTCGTTTTACTCGTTTTCACTTAAAATTGCTAAGCAAAAGTTGTTTAACATAATGTAAGACTTCATAGTATACCATAAAACATCAAAATAAACACATTTCACCTATGGTTATTTTTCCAAATATGAACCCTAGGTTAAATTATTGCTAGAATAAGCTAAATCAAGTTACCGGGACTTCAAAAACGTAAATAACATTAAAAATGGGGCTTGGAATCACTTACTATAGACCTTAGAATCTTGAAAACCCTAACTATGGCTCCCCCCTTGCTAATTTCGGCCAAATGAAGAAGATGAGCACAATTTCCTATCTTTTTCCCTTTTAATTCATTTTAATTACCAAATTACCAAAATGCCCCTAACTTAAAAATTTCCTATTTCACTTATCTCATGTCCATTTTTGTCCATAACTTAATCAATGGTCTAGTTACCATATAAATACCTCCAATTTAAAATTTCATAACAATTGGACACCTCTAACATGTAGAACTCAACTTTTGCATTTTTTACAATTTAGTCCTTTTGAGTAAATTGAGTGCCCAAACGTTGAAATTTTTGAACGAAATTTTCACAAAATCATTCCGTGAAATTGCAGGACATAAAATTATAGTAAAAATAATTTTTTCCTCATCAGATTTGTGGTCTCGAAACCACTGTTCTGACTAGGCCCAAAATCAGGATGTTACACATCAAATAAACTTAGGCGAGCAAATATCACCCTCAAATCAGTCATAGCCTTACGGCTCAATGCATCAACCACCAGATTGGCCTTACCAAGGTTGTACTGAATAGTGCAGTCATAGTCTTTAAGCAACTCAATCCTTCTGCGCTGCCTAAGATTAAGCTCCTTTTGAGTGAGGGGATACTTGAGGCTCTTATGATCAGTGTAGATGGTACACTTCTCACCATACAAATAATGCCTCCAGATTTTCAATGTGAATACCACAGCGGCCAACTCCAAGTCATGCGTCAGATAATTTGCGTCATGGGTCTTAAGCTAACAAGATACATAGGCTACCACCTTACCATCCTGTATCAACACACATTCCAAACCGACATGTGATGCATCACTATAAACAGTAAACTCCTTTCTAGGCTCCGGTTGTATCAGAACAGGGGCATCAGTCAGTACAGTCTTGAGCTTCTCAAAGCTCTCTTACTGTGCATCAATCCAGTTAAACGACACACCCTTACGTAGTAGCTTAGTTAAGGGTGCTGCAATCAATGAAAAAACCCTCTACAAATCGTCGATAATATCTCGCCAGTCCTAAAAAACTATAGATCTCAGACACATTCCTAGGCTGCTTTCACTCCAACACAGCCTCAACCTTTCGAGGATCAACTTGAATCCCCTCAGTCAAAACTACATGACTAAGAAATGTCTCGTCACGCAGCCAGAACTCGCACTTACTAAACTTAGCATGGAGTTGTTTTTCCCTTTAAGTCTAAAAAATAACTCGAAGGTGCTCATCATGCTCATCCTCAGTCCTCGAGTAAACCAGTATGTCATCGATGAATACCTCCACAATCTGATCTAGATAAGGCTAGAATGCTCGATTCATTAAATCTATGAAAGTTGTCGATGCATTAGTCAGTCCGAATGGCACCACTAGGAAGTCGTAGTGACCATAACGAGTCCTAAACACCGTCTTATGAACATCAGCCTTCTTAACCCTTAATTGATGATATCCAGATTGAAGGTCAATCATAGAGAAAACTAAAGCTCCTCAGAACTAGTCAAACAGATCATCTATCTTCGGTGGGGTACTTATTCTTAATGGTCAATTTATGCACTGTATGTAGTCGATGCACATACGCATGGATCCATCCTTTTTCTTTACAAACAGAACCGGTGCTCCCCACGGAGACAAACTAGGGCAGATGAACCCACGATCTAAAAGCTCTTGAATCTGAGCCTTAAGCTCCACCAGCTCCTTCGGTGCAATTCTATAGGAGGTGATGGACACCGGAGCTGTACTAAGAAGGAGCTTTATCCCAAACTCCACTTCATGATTCAGAGGTAAACCCGATATCTCATCAGGAAGGACGTCTGGAACATCCTTTACTGTTCTGATATCCTTAATTGTATAGTCCCTAGAATCTGAAACACTTACATAAGCCAAGAATGCCTCACATCCCTTTTGAACCAACTTTTCTTCCACCAGTACAGAGATCACATTAGATAAGTAGTTCCGACGTTCTCCGATCATGACTACCTCCATATCCTCCTCAGCGATTTTTGCCTTCTCGATCAGGGCAGAAAGATCTCACTCCCTCTGCGGGGCTATCAGAACTCTTAAATTATCTCTGAACCCATCCTCAAAGTAGACACATCGCTGATACTCAAATGCCACCATACCTCGCGCATAGCGGCTCAGTCTCAGCAACTTGGCCTCGTACTCGACCACTGATCGATCCCCCTGTGTAAGATTCAGAAACTTCCTCCTACGTGCATCCACATAACTAGCTCCGACATATTTTCCCTGGAAGGCGGTCTTAAAGAACTCCCAGGTCAGACGTTCGGACTGAGTGCCTTCTTTAACGGTCAGCCACCACTGATGAGCCTCGTCCCGCAGCAGTGAGACTACACCCATTAATTTCTGCTTAAGGGTGCAATCTTGGCCTCAATCCAGTACTCGGTCACACTAGGGGCAACCCCAGTGACACCCCTGAAGAGGTTAGCACTATTGGACCGGAGTCGTTTTGTAACCGACCCTCAACCCCCAAATCCAGTATTGGGCCCAGCAGCCCTCTCCAAAATCCTTAGCATTGCCTAGGAAAATGCATTATCCCCAGCCATGCGATCTTGAGACCCAGTCTCAGTAGGAGGTAACACTAGCGTCTCACTCTTATCCAAATTTGGCAGATTACCATATGACAAAGACCCAGCTCGAGCACCTCTACAGCCTCTACCACGGCCTCTTGTACCCGTCAGTGAATACCTCTGGTGCTCATTGTCTAATTGCATTTTATCGGTATTTAACAGTTTTATGCATCAGTTTACAGTTCCAGTGTTTATTAACAAATATTTTATGAAAACATTATCAGAAGTGTAAAGTTTGTTTCATACATCGCAGTGTCAATCAACGTCTACCAGTTTTGCTACAGACTTAGTATACACTATTTTAAGTGTTTTCAGTGTAGTCTATCTATAGTAGTCTCAGTATATACTACCTATAGCAATTTTAGGATATACTATCAAAAGACAATTTTAGTTTAATTTTAAACAATTCACAGTTTCATAAAACTTATTGGATCGGCGCCGGAGACTCGGACTACCATACTTTCAGTACAAACATTTAGAAATCAGTTCTAAAAAATAACGTATTAAAAACCCACATCTACAGACGAGTTTTGTAACTAGGCTCTGATACCACTAAATGTAACACCCCAAACCTGGCCTAGACGTTATGATCGAATCTAACGATGTCACATGGTAGTGCCTTTCAAAAAATATGTCATCACTAAATCCTCTTTTCTGTTTAACCATTTTTTATTATTATCTTATCTTAACTTCAAATCGTGTCGTTCGTTTTCAAAAAATTATTCATTTACAAATCATTATTCAAATATAAAATGTTTTATTTTTATTTTTATTTTTATTCCGGAAGCTTTTAAACAATTTTCTTATTCGTGGTATTTTTGATAAAACATTAATTTCATTTTAAAACTCAAGTTTTACCTAACACTAGCAGCTTTAAATCATAAAACCGTATAAAATCCAAATTTTAAACCAAAATTCGTAAATGCCATAATTACAGCAAAATACTCCCAAATAAAAGTAAAATCATAAATAGGTAATAAACAGTGTAAAAGAAGTCGTGTGGCCACCATTGAGTCCTCCACCGCACCGATCAGCCTAAATCTGGGGATTACCTGTACAGATTAAACAGAAGGGTGAGTTTATATAAAATTAGTGTGTAATCCCCATACAAATGAACAGACAGAAAAGAGATAATCATAGTTTGGGCTTAAGCCCTTTTCAGTATCAGTATCAGTCCAGTTTAGGCCTTAGCCCATCTCAGTACAAAAACAGTCATGCAGTATGGCTTTAGCCGATCACAATATCAGTAGCAGTAACAGATATGCAGTCACAAAAATCCTGCCCATCCAGCCTCTACACACCATCTCTGTCCAACCCTATACTCCATGTGGGGATATAATCAACCCACCAATCCCTATATTCTAAGTAGTACCAAATGCGGCACTAGATAGTAGTTTGCAACTGAGCTACTATTAAATTAAACTCGAGGCCTTTCAATACACTTCCTCCGAACATTATAATCCCCTAACCCAATGCAATACAATATATAGATATGAAATGCTATAACATAATATCATGCATGTAAGCAGGGCATATAGTATCAAATCAGTGGGACATTATCAGGCTTAATCATATCAGTCATACAGTCATTTCAGTCAATTAGGGGTCTAGGTAAACTTACCGACCCTACAGTAGGTTCACAGTAGACTTGGGCGACCCGTGCAACCTTATCAGTGAAACAATGAAAATAGACCTACAAGCCCACGATGTTCGCCCGTGTGGGCCCACACGCCCGTGTGGCCCACATGACCCAAATTGGCCTTGGCCTCGTGATCCATTTTAATGTAACCGTGCTAGTTAATTATTCATATGTGTTTCCACTATTTACTCATATGATCCTTCAAACATGTCTACTTGAGTCACTGTTACTAAATTATTTGTATCTTAAGCTACAGAATTTCGAATTAAGATCCGCAAATTTTCTCTGAAACGAGACTTACCTATCTTCTTACCATAAAATTTTTAGAATTATTGGTTTAGCCAATAAGTACAGTTTATTCTTTAAAATTTCCCATGTTCTGCTATTTGATAGTTTCGACCTTTCTGCACTAAAAATTAATTATCTTCTCGTACAGAATTCAGATGATATTTCTATTTCTTTCTCTTAAAAGTAGACTCATTCAGAATTTTAAACATATAATTTCTAACCTAAATTATTTTATACAATTTTTAATAATTTTCCAAAGTCAGGATAGGGGATTCCGAAATTATTCTGACTCTGTCTCACTAAAATTCAAATATCTCATAATATGAAATTCTTTTACTTACTTCGTTTCTTCTATGAGAAATTAGACTCAAATATCTTTAATCAATACTTTTTCATTCTCTAATTCGATTTTCAAAATTTATGGTGATTTTTCAAAGTTAGCCTACTTCTATTGTCCAAATAGCAAGCAATTTCGGCTTTTCGCCGAATCCCTTATTTTTGTGTTTCGGGTACACAGTTAGTTTTGTTTGATGCTAAAACAGTCCCCGAGAACTCCAAATCCTATAATTGAAAAAATAACACCATAATCAGTCTTATCTCACGATTAATCAAAATCCTGAAACCAAAATACTTACTCATAAAACCATGAACACTTACCGCAAAAACTTCAAATCGGTACGTTTACAAAAATCACAATGAGAGCCTTAATCCTCACGAAATGCTACTGCCAACACCCCGGAATTAGACTATTGAACACAAAATAATCCCTTAAAATGATACCCAACAACTTACTGAATTTGCACAAGTGCTGTTTAACGCTATGAAATCAAGAGGAAATAATGGCTTAGGGGGAACAAGGGAATTTCGACAGTAGAGGTTAGAAAAGAAAAGATAATCGAGTAAGAAGCAAAGAAGAAGAAAAATTCGGTAGAGATGGGGGAGAGAAAACGTCTGAAAGATGGAGAGAAAAATAACTTTATCTTTTTTATGAAAAAGAAAAAAATGATCAGATTTTGGATATTCTCCCCCATAATCCCCTAATTCACTCCTAAAATCGCTCCCTCACTTCCCACTACACATCCACCACTCAGAAACCCAGTTCAACACAACTCTTGTCGAAATTAGGAGCAAAAATACAACATTTACCGTCCCAAAGATTTGAATCCATGACCTCCCTTACACCAACACTCCACTTATCCAACAGGCCCATTCTGCTAATTATTTTCCAACTTTTACTTAAAAGCCTACTGAGCGAATATAGAGCTTATTCATAAAAATACCAAAATTTGCCCAAGTCCTGGCTTGAACTTAGGACCTCCCAAACACTCCCAGAACACATAGCCACTAAAGCTAACAGATGTTTGTGTCATACATTCACAATACCCAAAATTAAAATTTTGGGGCGTTACATTTGAAACAAATTGGAAAGTTTAGGAAAAAGATGCATAATTTGTGAAACGGGGGTCACATAGCCATGTGGCCAAGCCGTGTGGAATCACCCTAGGCTGTGTAACTTTTGAACAAGGAACACATGATCGTGTCCCAGCCTGTGTCCTCACCCATGTAACTCACTAAGTAGGGTCACATGGTCGTGTCACACATTCATGTGCTAGGCCGTGTAACTCTCTGAGTTGCCTCACACGCCCGTGTGTCAGGCCGTGTAACTCACTAACTTGTAGCCTAATAAATCCTTAGGTGACACACGACCGTGTCACCAGGCCATGTGCCTCATACAACTGAGTCACACACCCGTGTCCCAGGCCGTGTGAACCCAAAATTTACCTGAAATCAGACCATTTCAAAATCATTTCATGCACAAACATTCAATGCAATTGTGCACATTTTCAAGGATCCAAAACATCATCCAAGTACACATATAATTTCCATTTCTAAGTCCCTAATTCAACTAACCAATATGTCATTCAAAGGCACCACAATTAGCATCCAAACATCACTTACCTAAACATATTCACATGCCTCATTTCATGCTTACAAACCTAGTCCATTTAGGTACTAAAACATACCACATTTAACCATTTCCTAACCACTCAAAACATACTATAAGAGCCTTATTTACAAGCCTTAACAAGTGATAAAAATGACATCATTTGGTAAACATTAAAGTGCACTAACCAAACATAATTTTCAAGACCTAAACACATCAAAGCATCAATACACAACATCATATACATGTCACTATAAAAACTTGGCCAAAATTTTCAAAAACTACCAAATTGACTGTTGAATAATGTGATAGGCCTCCGACGAGCTTCTAACCAAATATAGCTTTCGATGGCCTATAAAACAAAGGAAAGAAACTACGTAAGCAACGAGTGCTTAGTAAGCTCGTATAAACCAAAACATAACTTACCATTGTGTTTGCATTATATAAAGCATAAGTATAATATCAACCAAAAACCATAAGCTTGACATATGCCTATGCGACATCATCAAAGTCACAAGTTAGTACACTTGTACATGATCCAAATGAATTTAATCACAAGATAAGAAAATTTCCATATGAAATACATTATTTAGTTCGTAAATCCTTTCCATAAGATTATGGTTAATTCCATTTGAATACTTACCATTTCATTTCCTTTTCTTGCCCGATGAACCGTCTAGAATTACATTAGCTACACGAGAAAGCTCACACAAAGTGTGCCTTTATATATAACCGTAACATTTCCTTTACATCATTGCTTACACGGGCTGTGAAATAGGCCTGCTCACACGAGCTGTGGGTCAGAATGTAAGCTACATGATGTTGCTCACATGAGATGTGGAGAATCCGCAACAAATTCAGGACCTCAGCCATCGGTAGGACATTTAAGACTAGCACTCGAAACATGAAATCCCTAATGACATGTCATTTGTACCCTAAGAATTCCTAAAGTTCAACCGGCACTCGATATCTGTCAATTCATCATAATTTTGATACATTTGTATATTGATTCATTTTCATCCAATTAACATAACAACCATTCAATTTAAACAACATTTAAACAAGTATATTTCATACGAACTTACCTCGATGATTAGGGCGTAGAAGTTAGATCAACTAATCTGAAACTTTAGCTTCTCTTCGATCTAAGCCCAAATATGGTTTATCTTGATCTCAATAGATATTTTCAATCAATTAAATACTTCTAATATTCAATTTAATCCATATTTCATATTTATGAAAATTACCAATTTGCCCCTAACATTTTAACTTTTCATAATTTAGTCCTTAAGCTTATAAGTTAACATCTAGCCATTTCAATCTAAACCCATATTAACCATAGATGCAAATGAATTTGAAACAACCCATATCAACCATCATTTCATAATAAAACCCTAGAATTTACACCTTTAACAATTTAATCCCTAACTCTAAAATTCATCAAAAATCATTTAACAAAACTTGTTTATTTTTCAACAAAGATTCATAATCTATCATTTAACATCAAAGCCTACTAAAAACCATCCATGAAATAACCCTTAAACTTTAAAATTTTTACAAATTAACCCTAGGGCTAGCTAGATTAAGTTACAACGAACTTAAAAACATAAAAATCATTAAAAACGGGATGAAAAACACATTCTATTCACTATAAAGAACCTAGTCGAACTAAGCACTCACCCATGGAGGTTTTCTTCTCTTGAAATAAAGTTTAGGGATGAAAATAAAATATGATACCTATTTTCTTTTCTTTTGTTTTATGTTTAAATTTCTAAATTACCATTTTAACCTTTAAAACCTATCAAAATTATAATAAAACCTTGCCTCGTACATCCACTATCACCTTAATTGGTTTATTTACCATTCAATACCTTTATTTTAAGATTTCAAAGCTATTGGATCCTTTTAACTAGTAGAACTCAACTCTTACCATTTTTATGATTTAGTCCTTTTTACTTAATTAATCATGAAACATCAAAATTTCTTAACAAAATTTTAATACGACCTTAATATAATCTGAAGAAATTAAAATAATAATAAAATAATAATTTTCTCATCGAATTGTGGTCTCAAACCACTATTTACGATATCACTAAAAATAAGTTGTTACAGTCATTAATCCTAAGTTTATGTCAAGTTAATTTATGACACCATCTCAGTCAACAACATTATTAATATATGCTAGAAGCTATATAACATGCGTATGTGTGTGGAAACCATGTATTTAGAACACAAATTTGTGTTTAAAATAACATACAATAAATAACAAAATGTATGATTTGAAACTAATTAATAAAACACATGAAATATGTATGATATTAAAATAAAAATATATTAAATTGTAAGTAAAATAAAATTTAAACACATGAATACATCATATTAAGATTACTAAATGAATACAATTATTTATCAAGATGTTGTCATCAATCCTAAGTTGGTGTCAAGTTAATTTGTGACACTATCTCAATAAAACAACATATTCATACATGTATAAACACAGTTGATGGAGGTAATAAAGTGTGCATAATGAAATTAAAATATATAGAAATATCAAAATAAAAATTTAACTAAGTGGTAAATTAAAGGTTTTACTAATAAAATTGACTTAGGTTCAAATCTTAGCATACATATTTTTTTTGGTTTTTAAATAAAAAGACTAAAGTACCCTCGAATAATATATCTTATTTTAATTATGAATGAACATTTTTGTAATTTTTTAACGATTTGGTGAATCGATTAAGGATGACACCAATTCAATCAGAACTTATATAATATATAAATATACAATTGATGAAGGTAATAAAATATGCAAAATAAAATTAAAATATATTAAAATATTAAAATAAAACTTTAGCTAAGTGGTAAATCTCATCATATGCATATTTTTATTAATTTTTTCAATAAAAATAATAAAGTACCATCGGATAATATAATTTATTTTAATTACCAAAAGGCATTTATGTAATTTCCCAAATTGAGTTGGTGATCTAGTCAGGTGCTTAAATGATAGTATAGATAATAAAAATAACTTTTTTATTCTAATTTTCACATGTTTTTATTGGGCAAATTACCAAAAAAAGCTGATTTTTTTCAAAATTTATCGAAATGGGCCAATTTTTTGATTATTTACTGGAATGGGCCATTTTCCGGGAAATCGCGTCCACGTCAGCGCTATGTCAGGGTACGTGTCAGGACATCGCGTCCACAGCAGTGCGGGGAACGATTTCCTTCCACGTAGCAGGTCGCGCGTGAACAGTACCCAACAGTCAAAATTTTGACCGTTGCCCCCCCAACGGTCAGAAAAACAAAACTATAAATACCCCCACCCCTTTATTTTTTTCACAAACAAATCCTATCTAATTTTTCCTCTCTAATCCTCTCAATTTCCTTCCAAAATTCTCTCAATTTCCTTCCAAAATTCTCTCAAACCCATATTTAATTTCAATTTCCTCTCAATTTCCTTCCAAAATTCTCTCAAATCCATATTTAATTTCAATTTCCCCTCAATTTCATTTTTTAAAATAATTTTAAATTTTTTTATATTTTCATCAATGGCCGGATCATTAATTCGTCTTGATAGGAATCACATATCGGTGGAGCAAATGAAAATGGTAAGTATTAAATTTAATTTTTAAATATTATTTAAGATTTTTTTATTTATGTATTTTTAGATAATTATTTGTTATAAAAGTCTGAAGATCGGGTATTGGAACGCAATATCCGGAATATGCATGCTCCTCCATCACCGTTAGTAGAGAATTACCTGCGGGAAGCAGGTTTTTGGCACGTGGCGACGGTAGGCCGAGGATGCAAGTTGGACCCGAAACTAATCAGTTCGTTGATCGAGAGGTGGAGACCCGAGACGCACACATTCCATCTTCCATGTGGAGAGTGCACTATCACTCTAGAAGATGTCAGTCTGCAGTTGGGATTGCCGGTGGACAGGCACCCAGTCACCGGGTCTGCCCAATCTAGCAATTGGGAGGCGGTATGCTATGAGCTTTTGGGCGCTATTCCAAATAAAATGGATGGAGGTAAGGTCGAGATGGGCTGGTTACGTGCCACCTTCCCCGATCCGAATGCAAATTCAACCGAAATTGAAAGAATCTGATATGCTCGATCATACATTCTTCAAATAATTGGAGGTTATCTGATGCCCGACACGTCATCGAGCCGTGTACATCTAATGTGGCTGCTAAAACTCGTCACCGACACGTCACCGAGCCGTGTACATCTAATGGTTCTGCCGTCTTGGCAACATTATATCGGGAGATGTGCGGGGCGACGCGACCGAGGAGAGCAAACATCGGAGGTTGCCTGTCACTACTGCAATCATGGGCATGGTTTCGCTTTCTATTTCTACGTCCTTGAGTGAACCACCCATATACATTCCCACTCGTAACGAGGTAAATTTTATGTTACATTTTGGAATTATTATGTAGATTTTGTAAGAATAAAAGTATGCTAAAAATTTATTTAATTAGGTGGAACCATCCGGCAAGTTATCGTGGATTACCGTCGAACTTGAAGATATCGACTTTTATTGAGCAACGATTAAAGCGTAGTAAGTATTATTGCAAATAGATATTTCCATACATTCGCTAGTCGATTGATATTTAGTATTTAGTATTTAGTATTATGTATATAACTAATATTTCTATCATGTTCATATAGTTTCAATGGACACCATACGAGGATCCGGCAATTCGGGCAATAATCCCGGAAGAGTTTTTTACAAAATCCGAACGCTTGGCACGTGAAAGTGGTGTTGATCAACTATGCAACCGTGGAGCCCCACCAGACAAACAGAGTGCTACGATAGTTTGATGTAGACAACTAATTCCTGTGGACCCTGAGGTGTTTGACGATCACCACAAAATCGACCTTCGGCTATTACGTACGGATTGGCCTAGAGACTGGTCCGAGTACACGGAAATGTGGGAAAATCGGCATGAATATCTACCTACTCGGGAACAAATCATTGTTCTGGAGTTAGCGTGTGTTCCAGAATACATGACATGGTTTAGGATCCATGGCAAGCCGTATTTACTTACGCCAGAGGAGAGGCAGCGGCAAATACGTGTCGGAAGGGAAAAGCGCGGGCCTCTAAATCCAAGACGAGAAGACTACGAAGGCAGCCCCTCAACGAGGCCCAGATAGTCACCCGGCTCATCATCAGTGGCCATGCAATCACTGTCCTCAACGAGAGCACCGACGCAGTCACCTGACGCAGCAATTCAACAGATGATACCCACGCAACCGCCTTTCCCTATGATGCCAAGCGTGTTTCCTAGCCCTTATATGTACCCTAACCCTTACATGTATCCTTTTCCGTATCCTATGGCAGGTTGGAGCCAAATGCCCGGTTCAGCTCCATTTCCTGTTATGTCGAGCGGACCGCCGATATCTAGGCCAGCGGCGCAGGAGGGATCGCAAGGGGGGCTGTCGAGGAGCTCTCCTTTTTACCACTCGCCACCAATGTATGGCTTTCAAACACCGTTGCCGTTCATGATGCAAACACCTCCACATACACTATTCTTTGAAGGTGGATCATCGTCCCAAGTCGACAACCAGATGTCGAACCGGAAGAACCACAATCACCACCGGAGAAAGAACAACCGCCGCCGGAAGCTAGAGGAAGGAGGAATCCGGTACAGTAACAATCTACCGCCATGTGGAACCGAATCCCCCGGGCATAGACATTGATTGCCGTATTTAAATTTATTATCTGATGTAATAAAATAGAAGTTCTATTTGATGTAATAAAAACCCTAATTTATTTAAAAACCCTAACTTAATTAAAAACCCTAACCTTAACCTAATTTAATTAAAAACCCTAACCCTAACCCTAACCTAATTTGATTAAAAACCTAACTTAATTAAAAACCCTAACCCTAACCTAACTTAATTAAAAACCCTAACTTAATTAAAACCCTAACCTTAACCTAATTTAATTAAAAACCCTAACCCTAACCTAACTTAATTAAAAACCCTAACCCTAACCCTAACCTAAATTAATTAAAAACCCTAACCCTAACCTAATTTAATTAAAAACCCTAACCCTAACCTAACTTAATTAAAAGCCGTAACCCTAACCCTAACCTAATTTAATTAAAAACCCTAACCATAACCCTAACCTAATTTAATTAAAACCCTAACTTAATTAAAACCCTAACCCTAACCCTAACCTAATTTAATTAAAAACCCTAACTTAATTAAAAACCTTAACCCTAACCTAACTTAATTAAAAACCCTAACTTAAATAAAAACCCTAACCCTAACCTAATTTAATTAAAAACCCTAACTTAATTAAAAACCCTAACTTAAATAAAACCCTAACCCTAACCTAATTTAATTAAAAACCCTAACTTAATTAAAACCCTAACCCTAACCTAATTTAATTAAAAACCCTAACCCTAACCTAACTTAATTAAAAACCCTAACCCTAACCTAACTTCATTAAAAACCCTAACCCTAACCCTAACCTAATTTAATTAAATACCCTAACCCTAACCAAACTTAATTAAAAACCCAAACCCTAACCAAACTTAATTAAAAACCCTAACCCTAACCCTAACCTAACTTAATTAAAAACCCTAACCCTAACCTAATTTAATTAAAAACCCTAACCCTAACCTAAATTAAATAAAAACCCTAACTTAATTAAAAACCCTAACCAAAACCTAATTTAATTAAAAACCCTAACCCTAACCCTAACCTAACTTGATTAAAAACCCTAACCCTAACCCTAACCCTAACCTAACTTAATTAAAAACCCTAACTCTAATCTAATTTAATTAAAAACCCTAACCCTAACCTAACTTAATTAAAAACCCTAACTTAATTAAAAACCCTAACCCTAACCTAATTTAATTAAAAACCCTAACCCTAACCTAACTTAATTAAAAACCCTAACCCTAACCTAACTTAATTAAAAACCCTAACCCTAACCTAACTTAATTAAAAACCCTAACTTAATTAAAAACCCTAACCCTAACCTAATTTAATTAAAAACCCTAACCCTAACCTGACTTAATTAAAAACCCTAACCCTAACCCTAACCTAAATTAATTAAATTCCCTAACTTGATTAAAAACCTTAACCCTAACCTAATTTAATTAAAAACCCTAACCCTAACCTAACTTAATTAAAAACCCTAACCCTAACCCTAACCTAACTTAATTAAAAACCCTAACCCTAACCTAATTTAATTAAAAACCCTAACTCTAACCTAACTTAATTAAAAACCCTAACCCTAACCCTAACCTAATTTAATTAAAAACCCTAACTTAATTAAAAACCCTAACCCTAACCTAACTTAATTAAAAACCCTAACCCTAACCTAATTTTACATAATTTGATAATTTTACTAACCATTAACACAATTGTTGGACTTAATAATTTTACATAATTTGATAATTTTACTAATCATTAACACAATTGTTGGACTTAATAATTTTACATAATTTGATAATTTTACTAACCATTAACACAATTTTTAGACTTAATAATTTTACATAATTTGATAATTTTACCTAATTTAATTAAAAAATTTTGGCTTAATAATTTTACATAATTTTACATAATTTGATAATTTTACTAACCATTAAAAAAATTTTGGCACTTAATAATTTTACATAATCTTACATAATGTTAGATTTGGTAAAATGTTTTGACTAGTACTAACAATTAAGAAATTAAACTAATTTGATAATTTTACTAACAATTAATACAATTATCAATTGATAATTGAATAAAATAATTTTTTTCTAAAATTACATTCAACTATTGCGATTAGGGCATGATCGACTTGTATGGCTGGGTTCCTACACCATCCGCACAACTTCGTTGATCGGTCGCTTTCTGATATCCATATTGTTCCGTATTCTAGTGGAGCAAGGTCGACCCTTTTGTTTGCGACGTAATTCGCTATCCGGTAACAGCTTAAAAGGAGCAAGAGATATGAGTGGCCACTTACGTTCATCTGGGATCGGTGGGAAAACGTGTCTCCATACGTTGTACATGTTTTCTAATTTGTACACTTCGTCCACATAACTCATCGGATCCAGACGGAGTTTCTGACAAGCTGCAATAACATGAGCACATAGATAACGAAGTGCATCAAACTTCCCACAGTCACAAGTCCTGTTTCACAAGTGTACACGATATTGCCCGCCAACAACACCTTGGTGTGGTCTGTCAAACTCTGTCACGCGAAACCATAAATTGTCTCGATCGTGACACACTGTGTGCATGATGTTTGCCCTCGCCTTCGCCTTGTTAATTTCTTGAACTACCTTACTGTACCATACATGGCCACCCTGCATCTGGCCTGCATAAGTTGCTGCTCGCTTTGGAAATAGCGCCGCCAAACGAAAATATGTCTCTCGCACAACCGATGTTATCGGTAGATGGCGCGTTCCTTTAAGAACAGAATTTATGCATTCTGCCAGGTTCGACGTCATATGGCCATATCGTAAGCCTCCGTCGTATGCTTGTGCCCACTGTTCGAAACGTATGTTACAAAGGTAGTCCGCCCCTTCTCCGTTTTGGGATCGTAAAATTGCCAACATCTCGGCAAAACGATCTTTATTTATTTCATACCCTGCCAATATAAGATCATAGCGAATATTTTATACCACTTCTACCAATAAAACTAATTCAAATTGACAAACGAAATAATACAATTATAGACTAAATACCCATGTTGGTCACTTGTCGTCGTTCGCTCTTAGATGGATATTGCCTGTAGTAGTTCGAAGTAACGTGTCTTAGGCAATATCTATGGTGTGTGCGCTGCCACAAGCTTCCCTCACGATCAAATGCAGCTAGTATACCGGAGCCCCGATATGAAATAACATAGATATCAGGTTGGGGGCACACATGCCTCCTTAACCTCGAGAGAAAGAAATCTCAGTCATCAGACGACTCCCCCGGTGTTATTGCAAATGCAATTTGAAGAATTCTCCCACCACCGTCCTATGCCACTGCAACCAATAGCCGATGAGTATACCTACCGAACATGAAGGTACCGTCAATTTGTACCAACGGCTTGTAGTATGGAAATGCGTATCGGCATTGCTTAAAGGTCCAAAATAGGCGTTTGAACACTTGGCATCCACGTAGCAATAGGTTGTTGTAGTACACATGTTTCGTTTCAAGGTCTGTGATGGCACCTGGGACGTATCTCTCTAGCACTTGACACCACTGCGATATTTCATTATATGAGGCGTCCCACCCACTATGCATCTTCTCCAACGCCTTCTGCTTAGCTATCCAAGCCTTGCGGTAAGAGGGCGTGTACCCCATTTGGCTACGGATATTGGCAATTATCACCGGCACTGAAGTCCGAGGATCTACTTTTATCGTGGGCAGTATCAAGCTAGCTAACATAGCTGAATCCATTTTGGGATGACCTTGTGAAACACCTACAGAGGGAGTACATTAAATAATGCAACATTGCAAAATAAAATTATTATTCAGATACATTCAATCCTGTACCTGCAGCACATGTATGTGGACCTTTGTATTTTTTTATCTACTACAACCCTGTCCTTTTCCTTAACGAGGCGACGATTTTCCATGAACATGTGCCGTCTTGCACCGCACACTCCACCTCAAACTTATCAAATTTTGATTTAACGACGTGGTAATTAACGCCGTTTTTGATGCTATACTGTTTCAAAGCACCAATAAAACTATCCTTGTTGGTAAACTGATTACCAACTTCAAGTTCACCGAAATCTACCCCCGAACTTGTACGATCGCGCAACCGGTGTGGTAGATCTGGAAACTCTAACGCATCATCCGCTGACAGATCAACTTTATGCATGTGGGATGGAGGTGAGTATGCTCTGAATCGTGGATTTTCTTCTTCATCTGAACTTCTTTCAGTATCTTCACCCTCTATTGGAATCGGCTCCGGTTTAGAAAATAATCCCACTTCTGCACCATCTGGCCCGGGCTCTCGAGGTGGATCCACATTGGAGTCATCTTCTAGCCCACAATCATCTGCAGCATACGACGTCCCCTCACCGGTTGACGTCGTAGGTAGTACGTCATCCCTTCTTCTGGGCATTTGATAACGTCCCCAATTGGATGTAGATTGCCATCCACTAGAACTTGATGCAGTTCCCCAGTACGTATTTCCAGCATCAAATGTTGAGCCACCGACGTACATGTCCCATCCACCGACAGAGTGTCTTGCGAGGGATGTGCATTCGACACCACTACCGAACATGGGCTGTTCCGTATTTTGTAACCTGCTAACTGAGTGTCGGCCAGGGGTCATGTATACATCTCGAACACCGGATGGAAGCACATCAGTTGGCGACGTAAATTGTACATATAACTCAATATAAGTTGCTCCACTAGCAAGATGAGTCTGCACCATTGCCTCCAAGCTACGAGCACCTTTTATGTTGAACGAGTCATATGTCACCGGATCAACACAAGAACAAAATCGATACGTGATTGACAGAACTTTCATTAGCGTCGTTCCGAAGATTTTACGCCTAATTCTTTTACGAAGTTCTGTAAAATCTAAGTTCTGGTTAAATGACAGTCGCACCGTATTCTCCGACAAAAAAAAACACCATTCTCGGTGTGGCAAACCTCACCATCGTAGTAAATAACAGCACTAATACGTTCACTCATTTTGAAACTCTAACTTTCTTAGCCTCTCTAAATTGTTTCTGCTATGACTTATGCATTCTAAGAACATTTTCGCCTAATTTATAGCCCCATTAAACTTGTTATCAGAGCAAAATCGCGTCCACGAGGGCGCGATTTCACAATTTCTTCTCAAATAGCATCCTGGTAGAGGCGATTTTTTACTATTTGCTTAGAAACAACAAAAAAATTTATTTCTTACATGACCTACTGTAGCAAAATCGCGTCCACGAGGGCACGATTTCACAATTTCTTCTCAAATAGCATCCTGGTAGAGGCGATTTTATACTATTTGCTCAGAAACGTCAAAAAAAATTATTTCTTACATGACCTACTGTAGCAAAATCGCGTCCACGAGGGCACGATTTCATAATTTCTCCTCAAATAGCATCCTGGTAGAAGCGTTTTTATACTATTTGACCAGAAACGTCAACTCGAAATAATTTATTCCGGGACCTAAAAACCCTAAAAAGCCTAAACCCTAAAAGCCAAAAAAACCAAACGTGAAAAAAGCGTCAAAATCGTGTCCCCAAGAACACGCCACGTGGCAGGACATCGCGTCCACGTCAGCGGGACCTGCTGACGTGGAAGGAAATCACTCCCTCAGGGACGCGATTTCCTTCCACGTCAGCAGGTCGCGCTGAAGTGGACGCGATTTCCCGAAAAATGGCCCATTCCAGTAAATAATCAAAAAATCGGCCCATTTCGGTAAATTTAAAAAAAACGGCTTTTTTTGGTAAATTGCCCGTTTTTATTTTCTAAAAATCATTTTTAAAATTTTCAACCAAATACGTTTTCTTCAATTTTTTCTTTTTCCCAAAAAAAAACGATAATGAAAATTACATTTGTTTTGTGAAACCAAATGGAGCCTAACTTTTCCACCATTGATCAAAGGAATCACATTTTCACACCCGAAAATATTAAAGGTTAAGTGCCACGACAATTATGGATATTAAATTACAAAAACTTTATGTTTAAGCAAGTTCTAGTGTAAATTAGTAAATTTGATGGACTGCTTGGCAAATAGTTAGATTTCAACTGTTAGTCTCGTTGCATTAGAACTATGTTTTCTTTAGTGGGAAACATTATGATGAGGAACATTAAATTTGATGCTAATGAATTGGTTTCAGGGAACGAGTGCGGGAAGGATATATGGAGATGATTGTCACTAAACTAACTATAATTATGACAAAGGCAAGCGCACCTATCGAACAATAGTGTAGCTATAATGAGTAGGGAATATCGTATCCACGAGAACTAAAAGTACTAGTAATTACCATTTTTATAATAAGAAAACTAATCGTAGACAACCAATGAGAAAGACAATACCTAGAAAAGAATCCACCTAGACTTTACCCATTATTCTAAATCTGAATTAAACAATTTCTTCACTTGTGCCTTGATCTATAGAAATTCCTAAATTATGTTAATATCTCTTTCGAGAGTAAAAACAACTGATTTTAGGTTGATTAATTGAAATCACTTTCTAATTAAAACCCCTATCGTCGCATTAACTCGATCTATGGATTCCCCTATTAGATTTGACTCTATTCCAGTAGATTTATGTCGTCGTATTTCTAAGATTGCATGCAACTCCACTCAATTACGCTAGATCTACTCTTAAACAGGGACTTTTGCTCCACTGAAATAAGCATATTAAACATGAATTAATATCCCAAAAATATTAAAACGCGAAATAAGCATACATAATTAAGAACAAGAATCAAGTATTTATCATGTAAATCAGAAATCAAATAATAAGATTCATCATAAGTTTCATCTTCCCCAGGTATCTAGGGAATTTAGTTCATAATCTGGAATGAAAACATCTTAAAGTTAGGATAACAAGAAGACATGAAGAAACTCAATAAAACTTCGAAGGAAATTAAATAGAGATCTTCAATCTTGAAGGAGATCCACTTCTAAGTTCATTTCGATGGCGTTCTTCGAGTGATTTCTTCAATCTTCTCTGTGTGCCCTTTTAGATCTTCTTCTAATTGATATTTATAGACTTTAGAATGCTCAGAAAGCCTAAAAATTGGGTTTTTCAACGTGTTTGGGAAATATGGAGTGATATCAACACTGGCTGGCACATGGGCGTGGGGTCAGCCCATGTGGAAATGCTTAGGTCGTGTGGATCCTGAAAATAGCTCTATTCATTCAATTTTGGCTCGTTTTTCGCTCCTTTCGCTCCCAAATGCTCTCCTAAGTATAGAAACATGAATTTAAAGGATTAGGAGCATCAAATTTACTAATTTACATCATTAATCATCCAAAAATGCATTAAGAATGAGATTAAAACATGTTACTTTTACAGCTTATCAAATATCCCCACACTTAAGAGTTTGCTTCTCCTAAAGCAAAATCCTATACTCACAATTAAAATTAATCTTTCTCAACTCATAATTCTCATCAATGATGTTTCGTCATAAATCACAAATAATCATACATTGATAATTCAACTAAAAGAGCATTAAAGATTCAAACAATCCAAGTCGGACATTTTTAAAATATGAAAACATATGTATTTCCCCTTATCTAAGTAATTACCTTTAATTCAAAATCGACAAGAATCAACATCCTCACTAAAGGTTCACTCAAATCACTTGAAGTGTTTAAGGTTCAATAATAAGCATTCAATAGTCAAACAAGAAAAGTCATTACCATAGGCTTGCATGAAAATCAAATCTCCACCACTATAAAATGATATGATACACAAATCAAAAGGTCTTTAAGAGGTTGTAATGGGGCTTAGGTTAAGGGTGTGGAGAAAGGCTGAAAAAGTGGTTAAAATCGAGATCGAATTGATAAATTACCAAACTATAAAATTAAACAAATGTTGAATTAAAAGCAAGTGAATAAATTAAGAACTATTCAAGAATAAGAAAATGAACTTCTTCTCAAAATATTAATTTAAATATTCAAGCTCAATCATAAAACTAAATAATAACCAATATTTTTTTTCGATTTTATTTTTATTTTGATTTTTTAATAGTAATAGATAATTCAGCAAATCAAACAAAAGAGCACAGTTAGGCAACTAACCAAATTAAATCTCAATAAAACGGGAAAAATCCTTAATGAACAAAAAAAAAGAGTTATGGGTTAAAATTAATGGGTAAATTAAGAAACGGTGTGTTAGGCTCAACGGGGTTCACTAAGGGCTAATTAACAAGGTAGGCTTTTATGGGATAAATGGGTTAAAACCTAAGTGTCTTCATCATCTCAGTATATCAAATCAAAGGTGTGGTCTCGACATGCATAATCGAAGCAAGTTCTAGAATAACAAATCAAATTGACACACTCATAACCAATAATAAAATGAGAAAGAAAAATGTATGCTCTGAAGGCTCAAAATCTTACAACAAATTATGGTTTTTGATGTCAAACTTGTAAATTTAAAATTTCAAGGTAATACCTCAATTTAGGGAAATAACCTAAAATTTTTAATTCTGAAAATAAACTTATCATGCTTGATTATTTCATGTCTTAAAGTTTAAAACAACCAATGCACAAATATCTATAAATTTAATCCAAAACACATCAATAAAAATCACAAATCGATAAAAATTCATTGTAATAGAAGTATGAGAAAATTACTTAAACACAAGACATAATTCAGGAATTTTCTAACAAATATATAAATAACCTCCCCACACTTAAGATGTACATTGCCATTAATGTACAAACAGATATAATCACAACATAAACAGAATATCATAAGAGAGGGAGAAAACTAAAACTGCCCTGAATATTGGATGAAATCCCCAAAATAGTGAAAAGCGGAATTGTAGTCAAATCTAAGGGTCTGTTTGTTTACATGTAAAAGGTTTTACGGAAAATGTTTTCTGCATTTTCCTGTGTTTGTTTCACAGAAAACTGTTTGGTCAACAGAAAATGACTTACAGGTCAACGAAAAATAAGCATTTTTCCTTGTAAAATGAATTACCCTTTTGAAAAGCGTAAGTCATTTTCCGAAAAAAGCTCCTCAATAGATAATTTTACTTTTATATAAAAATTAACTTAAATCAAGTTTAATATTATTATATTGATAATAAATTTTATTTTTAAAAATATTTAAAATATGAATATAAAATATTATATTTTTAATATTATTAAACATACGTATTTAATTATTTATATTTAGTCATATAATAAATTGTTAATATAAATTATTATTTTTAATAAATTATTTAATATTTAAATTTTATTTTAATAGTAAATTTTAAAATAATAATCTTAAATAATATTATTCACATATTACTGAAAATATCAATATTAATATTTTAATACTAAATATTTATTACAATTATAAATATGTTAATAATAAATATTTTGTAGTATAAATGTTAAAATATGTCATAAGTCTATATACTCTTCAGAAATTTGCAATTTAGTTTCGTACTTTTATTTTCAAGAATTTAGTCCTCTACTTTCCAGATTTGAAAATCAAGTCCAAAAGCTTACATTGTTGTTTCTTTTTATCAATTTTGTTAATGTCGCATTTTTAAATAAAAAATACTCAGTTGGTAGTCATTTAACTAAAAATAATCGTTGTAATGAACCTAAATTTAACAAAATATTTTTAATATATATAAAACAATGTAAAATATAAAATTATAGATATAAAATAAACACAATTAAACAATGAAAAATAAAAATAAAATCTCAATGTATGTTTGTTTAATTGAAAACGACTTTACACAGATTCATCCAAATACTAGAAAATATTACCTTTTCCAGAAAAGTAAGTCATTTTCCAGAAATCATTTTCCGGAAGCTATTTTCAATGAAACAAACGAAGCCTAAATGTAAAGCATGATTCCAACCAAACTAATAAGAAAATAAACACAAATAATAGAGAAGATTAAGGGGTTATAACTCGATTAGAAACAACCATAAAAATATATTTCAAATGATAATAATTAAAATAAGTTTAAGAAAGAAAAAAATAAAAAAACAACTAAAACAAAATTAAAAAGAAAGATAAAATAAAAAACGGAAAAAAACTCAAGGATACCAAAAACTTAAAGGTAATTGTAATAATAATAGTAAAGAAAAACTAAAAATAATAGAAATAGCAGAAAAATTAAAATAAATTTAAAATCTAAGTATAAGAATAATAAATAAAATAAAAAAATTAGTAAAATAAAAATAAACAATATAATAAATAATAATAAATAAATAAATAAAATAGAAGGGGTAGCTCGGTTGAGGAAGAAGACAAAGACAAATTGAAAAACGAATTCTAGGGTTTGGGTCACAAGGCCGTATGACACGGCCGTGTGGAGTATTTTCAGCCCATGTGCAATTAAAAATTAACCCAGTTTTCACATGGCCATGGACAAGCCCATGTGTCTAGGTTGTGTGTGATCTCCTTCGCTTCTCCCACGCCCGTGTGGCTCGGCCATGTCTTTCACATGGTCGTGTGTATTGCCCGTGTAACTCTCTGACTTGATTTAAAATTGAAAAAATTAGCTCCAGGTTTCACACGGCCTAGGACACACTCGTGTGTCCAGGCCGTGTGTGTTTACCTTCGCTTCTCCCACCCCCATGTGAGATCCTACACATCCGTGTGGGTCACACGGCCATGTCGCCAGGCCGTGTAACTCACTGTAGATTACCCTATTTCACACATGGCCTGTGACACGCCCATGTGTCCAGGCCGTGTGGGTCAAAAACACACCTTTTTTTAAGATTTTAAATTAGCATGCAATGGAATTAAAAGCATTAGCAAAAGTTAAACATTCAGGTTGTCTCCCTAGAAGCGCTTATTTAGAGTCTAAGCTCGACTTACCTTGTATTCGCACAGTCACGGTGGTTCGCGGAGGCAAAGCTCCTTTCTATCATTTCTAAAATTGGCACCACTATAAAATTTGAGTCGATGTTTGTTTACCTTAAATGTGCCATATACTGGATGTGTTACCTCTATCATACTATACGGGAAAACGATTTGTACGACAAATAGACCTGACCATCTTGATTTTAGTTTCCCGAGAAATAGTTTGAGCTTTGAATTGTATAAAAGGACACGATCCCCAACTATGAATTGTTTGGGCTGCTCCAAACGAGCATCATGGAGTTTCTTTGTCGCTTCTTTATATAGTCTCGAGTTTTCGTAAGCACTAACTTGCCAATCATCTAACTTGTTTAGCTACACCAATCTTTTCTCACCTGCAAGTTTAAGGTCGTAGTTTAAAAATTTTATTGCCCAAAATGCTTTATGTTCGAGTTCAAGTGGTAAATGACAACACTTTCCATATACAAGTCTGTAAGGAGATGTTCCTATGGGTGTCTTATACGCAGTCCTATAAGCCCATAATACGACATCTACTTTTATTTCCCAATCCTTTCTATTTGACTCCATAGTTTTTTCTAGGATGCGTTTGAGTTCTCGATTCGCAACTTCAACTTGGCCACTAGTTTGAGGGTGATAAGGGATAGTTGTTCTATGATGCACCCCATACTTCTTAAGGACCTTATCAAATTGAGCATTACAAAAATGTGTACCCCTATCACAAATAATCGCTCTAGGTGTTCCAAATCGAGAAAAGAGCTTATTAAGAAATCAAACTACCACTCTAGCATCATTAGTAGGTAAAGCTTGAGCTTCTACCCATTTTGACATATAATCAGCTACTTCTAGAATGTATTTATTACCAAAAGAGCTAAAGAATGTGCCCCTGAAATCAATGCCCCAGACGTCAAAAATTTCACATGAGAGCATATAAGTTTGAGACATTTCATCACGTTTAGAGATATTACCTGTTCTTGGCATCTATCACAAGAAGCAATATACCTATTAGCGTCCTTGAACAGTGTGGGCCAATAAAAACCTGATTTAAGCGTTTTATGTGCTGTCCTAATTCCACTGTAATGTCCTCTTGTCAGTCCTGAGTGGCAGTGTTCCAAGATATTATTCGCTTCTGATTTTGTAACACACCTTCAAATTACTTGATCTACACATACACGAAAAAGAAAAGGGTCCTCCCAAAAATAATTTTTCACATCGGCAAAGAATCGCTTCTTTGGATGATGTGTCAACCATTTTGGTAGGATGTTAGCGGCCAGGTAATTCACAATATCCGCAAACCAAGGAACTTTAGAATTAGTTATAACCATGTGTTGTTCTTAAAGAAACGAGTCATTTATCTCGTTCTCATTAAGCTCCTTAATATGGGGATTCTCTAGTTGTGAAAGGTTATCTGCTGCAAGATTTTCAGCTCCCTTCTTATCTTGGATTCCCAAATTGAACTCCTGTAATAATAAAATCCACCTTATAAATCGAGGTTTTACATCCAATTTAGTTAGAAGATAGCGAAGAGCAGATTGGTCAGTGTAAACAACAACTTTAGACAATATTAAATATGGTCTAATTTTATCGAATGCAAAAACCACAGCTAGCAATTCTTTTTCTGTAGTAGTGTAATTTTCTTGTACATCTTTCAAAGTCTTGCTAGCATAATAGATTGGCTAGAAATGCTTATCTCTTCACTGTCCAAGAACTACATCAACTGCAAAATCACTCGCATCACACATCAATTCAGAGGGTAAATTCCAATCACGTGCAACCACAATCGAGGCATTAATTAATTTGTAACACCTCTTACCCATATTCATCACCAAAACAAGGTAAGAAGTATTATCAAACGATCTGAAAATTTTTTTTTACAAAAATTTTGACATAATTCCTTTTCATAAACATTCAATCCCTCCTGCAAATTTTCGAAACACAATTTCAAACAACTTCAATATTTCAACCAAATACAGTTATATGTTCAGACACAATTTATCCATCCACAACATTCTAAATACTTTGTTAGTAGTTTTAAGAAAAAATTTATCAATTAATATACACAAACATTTTAAACCAAATAATATTTTATATATATTTGTACCACATTACATTAAGTCATCTATACATGTCATATTTCAAAAGTATTGGTTGCAAAATACCCAAAAGATGATGATGATAGTGTGGATGATGTTCTGACTTCGTCCAATTTTCGAGCTGATTGATGTCCTTATAAAATAAGGGAAAGTAAAGAAAAGTAAGCATATAGCTTAGTAAGTATGTGTGTAATTGATAAATAAATTTCTAGCATAATACCATAGATAATATAATTTTTATCACACATAAATCTATTATTTATTCAATTTCCAGCAAACTATTTTTCTGCATCACAGTCACTAAATTATTTCTATCCAGAGCTACAGAACTCCAAATTAAGATCTTTAAATTTTCCCTGAAACTAGACTCATATACCATATTACCATAAAATTTTCAGAATTTTTGGTTGAGCCAATTAGTATAGTTTATTCTCTAAAGATTCCCCTATTTCAGTGCTTGACATTTCTGACCTCTCTTCACTAAAAGTCAGTTATCTCTTAGTACAGAATTCAAATGATGTTCCCACTTATTTCTTTTGAAAATAGACTAAATAATAAATTTAATAATACAAATTAAAAACATAATTATTTTTTTACAAGTTTTAGTGATTTTCTAAAGTCAGAACAGAAGATTTCAAAATCATTCAGACCTTGTCTCACTAAAATTCCAATATCTTAGAAAATATAACTCCTTTGGCCATTCTTTCTCTTTTATGTAAAATTAAACTCATTAATATTTAATTTCATGTCATATTCAACCACTAACTCAATTCTTATAATTTTGGTGATTTTTCAAACTAACATCATCATCATCGTCCAAATCTATTCTATTCCAACATCTCTCATTCACATAGCACTATAACCATTTATTTTATAACACAATACAAGACTTCATCACTTCAGTCACTCTTTTGCAACTTATCACATTTCAATCACATACCCATATCTCGTTGAACATGTCGGTATAACAACAAATATTTGGGGGTTTTCACATAGTACCACCCATGTTACTATTATCATTCGATACACGTAGTAGCCTTCACATAGTACTACACACGTGACCAAAGATTTTCGGTACACATAGTAGCCTTCACTTACTACTACACATGTGACCATAATTTATCGATACACGTAGTAGCCTTCACATAATACTACACATGTGATCATCGATACTTTATTCAAATTTTTACCATTCCGACAGTTCCACAAAGATTCTTACTTCCCAATAATTTACAATTTCTCCATAACACATCATAATATCAATATTTCCACTCAACTCCATAACCAATTTAATAATTCGATTTGAATCACTTCAACCATTACTTGCAGTTTGTATATCCATAAACCAAGCTGATTTTAAACAAATCAACTATTAATTTCAAATTTCTAACTTTTATATAACTATTTCATATTCAGCCCTTTCACATATATTGTCACGAAATATAACAAAAATAATTATAACAATGTATTAATTACATACAACTTACCTCGATACAAAATGTAGAGATTTTGCAATTTAATCCCCAATCTTCTTTTTTCCTCGACTAAGGTTGACTTCTCATCTTTCTTGATCTATAACAGCAAATTGATCTTGTTTAACATTCACAATTATTAAAACAAGCTTCGACTCAACTTTTGACAAAATTACATTTTTGTCCCTAAACTTTTGCATAATTACATTTTTGCCCCGAAGTTCGGAAATTAAATTTTATTCTTTATTCTTATGTTTTGTCACATGCTGAACACTTTTCTCTCTTATAGTGACATCCAATTCTCACTCTATCTATTACTTATGAGCTTTAGGTATTTTTACTGATTATGTTATTTTAATCGGTTTCACTTAAAATCGACTAGCAAAAATTGTTTAACATAATTTCTAACTTCATATTCTTCCATAAAACATCAAAATACACAAATTTCACACATGGTTAATTTTTCAAATTTCATCCTTAGCTCGAATTAACAGTAAAATAGATAAACCGAGCTACGGGAATCTCAAAAATGCAAAGAACATTAAAAACGGGGCTAGGATGACTTACTATGAGCTTGAAAAAGCAAAGAAACCCTAGCTATGGTGTCTTCTAAAATTCGGTAGCAACTATGGAGAAGATGGGCATATTTTGCCATCTTTTTCCCATTTAATTCTATTTATTTACCAAATGACTAAAATGCCCTTTCTTAAGAAAAATCCTATTTCACTTATTTCATGCCAATTTTTGTCCATCATTAACTAATGGTCTAATTACCGCATAAGGACCCCTAATTTATGATTTCATAACAATTAAATACCTTTAACATATAAAACTCAACTTTTGCACTTTTTACAATTTAGTCCTTTTGACTAAATTGAGTGCTCAAACGTCAAAATTTTCGAACGAAATTTTTACAAAAACATAGACCATAAAAAATATAATAATAATAATATTTTTCCTATTCAAATTTTTGGTCCCGAAACCACTGTTCTGACTAAGCCCTAAATCGAGTTGTTACAACTCTCCCCCTTTAGAGATTTTCGTCCTCGAAAATCTTACCAGAAAAGAGATTTGGGTACTGTTTCCTCATGGCTTCTTCTGTTTCCCAAGTGGCCTCTTTAACTTCGTGTTTTTGCCATACCACTTTCACTAATGGTATACTTTTATTTCTCAACTGTTTAACTTTCCGAGCCAAGTTTTTTATACGTTCCTCATCATAAGTCATATTCAATCGAATTTCAACTTCTGTTGGAGAAATTACATGTGTAGGATCAGAACGATAGCGTCGTAACATCGACACATGAAATACATTATGTATTTTCCCCAACTCTGTTTGTAAGGCTAACCGATAGGCTATAGGTCCAATCCTTTCAGTGACTTCATACGGCCCAATAAAACGCAGACTCAATTTACCCTTTCGACCAAATCTCAAAATCTTCTTCCATTGAGATACTTTCAAAAATACTTTATCGCCCACTTGAAACTCGATTTCTTTTCTCATTAAATCCGCATATGACTTTTGACTATCTGAAGCAGCTTTCAAACAATCACGGATTACTTTTACTTTTTCTTCAGTTTCTTTCACCAAGTCAACCTCGTGAATCTGTTTCTCACTAAGCTCAGTCCAATACAAAGGTTTTCTACACTTACGTCCATATAATGCTTCATACGGTGCCATTCGTATACTCGACTGATAACTGTTGTTGTAAGCAAATTCAACCAATGGTAGATATTTCTCCCAACTGCCTTCAAATTCTAAGACACAACATCGGAGCATGTCTTCAAGAACTTGAATTACACTTTCAGATTGTCCGTCAGTTTACGGATGAAATGCAGTACTAAAGTTCAATTTTGTACCCAAGGCTTCTTGTAACTTTTTCCAAAACCTCGAAGTGAACCTCAGATCTCTATCCGAAATAATGGACTTAGGCAACTCGTGCAACCTCACAATTTTAGCAACATATAACTCCGCCAACTTGTCAAGTGAGTAATCAATACGTATGGTATAAAATGGGCTGATTTTGTCAATCTATCAACGATTACCCAAATAGCATCTTTCTTTTTAGGAGTCAGAGGCAAACCCATCACAAAATCCATCATGATTCTGTCCCATTTCCACTCAGGAATTAGTACTGGTTGAAGTAAACCCGAAGGTACTTGACGCTCAGCTTTCACTTGTTGGCAAACTAAAAAAATTGATACAAATTCCGAAATATCCTTTTTCATGCCTGACCACCAATAAAATTTCTTCAAATCATTATACATTTTCGTACTACCTGGATGAACTGATAAATCACCATTGTGTGCCTCATGTAAAATTGTCCAGATCAACTCATCATTTCTCTGTACACATATCCTATCCCGAAACATCAGACAATCATCTTATCTAATTCGAAAATCTGAGGCCCCACCTGATTCACACTGAAATCTCTTGGCTTGTAATTCACCATCATTCTTTTGAGCTTCACAAATTTGCTGCAAAAATAACGGTCTAGCTTTCAACTCAGCCAAAATTGAACCATCCTCAGACATAGCTAAACTCGCATTCATAGTTCCCAAAGCAAACAAAGATTTTCTGCTCAAAGCATTAGCAACTACATTCGCTTTTCCAGGGTGATAATCAATCACTAGGTCATAGTCTTTGATCAATTCGAGCCATCTTCATTGTCGCAAATTCAAATCCTTTTGATTCATCAGATACTTCAAACTTTTATGATCAGTAAAGATTCGGCATTTCTCACCATACAAATAATGACGCCAAATTTTCAAAGAAAAGACGATAGTAGTTAATTCCAAGTCATGCGTAGGATAATTCTTCTCGTGTGGTTTCAGCTATCTCGAAGCATAAGCTATTACTCTGCCCTCTTGCATTGTTACACACCCAAGACCATTCAACGATGCATCACTGTAAATTATAAACTCTTTCACTATTTCAGGTTGCACTAACACCGGCGCCTCAGTTAATAATGCCTTCAATTTCTCAAAAATTTGTTGACATTTATCAGTCCATTCGAACTTGACATTCTTCTGCAATAATTTAGTCACAGGAGAAGCAATCATGGAAAATCCTTTAACAAAACGTCTATAATATCCAGCCAGGCCCAGAAAACTTCTAACCTCAAATACATTCTTTGGCGGTTCCCAATTAACAATTGCCGAAATTTTACTCGGATCAACCTGAATACCATCACTTGAAACTATATGTCCCAAGAATCCGACTTCATGAAGCCAAAACTCACTTTTACTAAATTTAGCAAACAATTTCTTCTCTCTCAAAATCTGCAACACCGTTCTCAAATGTTTGGCGCGCTCGAATTCATCTCGGGAATAGATCAAAATATCATCTGTAAACACCACCACGAACTTATCCAAATACGGTCAGAAAATTCAGTTCATTAAATCAATAAAAATAGCCGGAGCATTAGTTAAACCGAAAGGCATCACAAGAAATTCATAATGTCCATACCTCTTTCTGAAAGCAGTTTTTGGCACATCTAACTCTTTAACTCTCAGCTGATAGTAGCCAGATCTCAGATCGATCTTTGAAAACACTGTTGCCCCTTTTAATTGGTCAAACAAATCATCAATTCTCAGCAACAGGTACTTGTTCTATATAGTCACTTTGTTGAGTTGACAATAATCAATACAAAGTCTCATAGAACCGTCTTTCTTTTTCACAAATAACACAGGAGCACCCCAGAGAGAAAAACTTTGTCTCACAAATCCCTTATTTGTCAACTCTTGCAACTGAGATTTTAATTCTTTTAATTCAGTTGGAGCCATTCTATACGGAGCAACGGAAATCGGTGCAGTCCCAGGTAACAGATCAATAGTAAATTCAACTTCTCTAATCGAAAGTAACCCAGGCAATTCCTCTGGAAATACATTTGGAAACTTACAAACTACAGGTACTGATTCAAGCTTCGACTCCGATATCTTAGTATTTATCACATAAGCAAGATAAGCTTCACACCCTTTTTCTCATGTATTTTTGAGCCGACATATGCGAAGTCACCGTAGGCAATTTACTTGATTCATCTGTTTTAACCCGAAGAATTTTACCATTTTCACACTTCAATTCAAGGATTTTCTTTCTACAATTTACCTTGGCATCATGCAACATCAACCAATCCATCCCCAGAATAACTTCAAACTCATCAAATGGTAACAACATCAGATTAGCCGGGAAACAATGACCTTGAATCCTCAAAGGACAATTCTTACTAACCTTATCGACTAACACATATTTGCCTAAAGGATTTTACACTTTAACCACAAATTCAGTATTTTCAACAGGAAAATTCTTATTAGATACTAAATTCAAACAAACAGAAGAATGAGTAGACCCGAGATCAATCAATGTAATAACTTCAGTATCATAGAGAGAGAATGTACCAGTAATCACATCAGGAGATGAGGCTTTCTCACGAGTACGTATAACATAGGCTCTAGCAGGTGTTCGAGGTTCTGGTCTTGTAGCTGTACCTTTCATTACACTTTTACCACTATCCCTACTTCTGGTGTTTCTCAGTGGTCTACCTCTGCTGACAGTATCACCCGATCTAACATTCTGAAATTTTTCTTCTTCAATTTTCTCAGGGCAATCTTTAATATAGTGTTGTCGAGAACCACACTTGAAACAAGCTAAGCTAATTAACCAGCATTCACCAGGATGTTGCCTACCACAATGTTGACACTCTAGTTTACTCGGCTTCACACTACCCACACTTGCTACTGAAGTAGCTTGAGCTTCGGGACTCGAATATAATTTTCCCCGGTCTCGACGTGGATATCCAGTTGAAGTAGTCACTCAAGGATTCATCTCTTTAGACTTCTTTGACTGAGTTTGAAATGGTTTACTCATGGGCCGCTTTCTTGTATCTTGAGCCTCCATCACAGCTTTTCTCTTTTCTTTATTCAATTCTTCAGCCTTACAAGCTCGATCAACCAATACCACAAATTCTTTCAGTTCCAACATTCCAACAAATATTCTAATGTCTTCATTTAAACTATCTTCAAACATTTTATACATAGCAGCTTCTGTGGGTACACATTCTTGGGCATATTTACTCAGTCTAACAAACTCTCTTTCATACTTTGCCACAGACATTCAGCCCTGCTTCGACTCGAGAAATTCCTTGCATTTTTTATCGATGAACCGTTGGCTTATGTATTTTTTTTTGAATTCATCCTGGAAGAAGTGCCATGTAACCCTTTCTTTCGGAACCACGGATAATAATGTTTTCCACCAACGATATGTTGAGTCTTTTAATAAAGATATTGTACACTTTAAACATTCTTCGGGAGTACAAGATAATTCATCAAATACCCGAATGGAATTTTCGAGCCAAAACTCTGCCTTCTCTAAATCATCATCTATATTAGCCCTAAAATCTTCAACCCCATGCTTTCGGATTCTGTCAACGGGAGGTTTACTTGATCTTACCAAGTCAACATTTTGTGGAGCTACGGGAATCGATTGAGGAATAGGAGGGGTGGAGGAGGTTGAACATTCGGATTTGCACGAATAAATTCTGTATACCAATTATTCATCATATGAAGGAAGGCTTCCCGAGCCTTATCCTAACTATGCGTCTCATGTCTACTTTCTTCAAGCGCGGTCCCTTGCGCGGGAGCCAGCGCGTTACTCTCAACATCATCTGCTACATTTCGGTCAGGATCCATTTACTATATAAAACAAAATTCTAAATTGTCAGAAATCATCACACTATCACAATATATTTATGGCATGTATAGATAGACTTTCACACACATTATACTAATCCAAGAACTGGCTAAACCGTAGCTCTGATACCACTAAAATGTAACACCTCTTACCCATATTCATCACCGAAATAAGGTAAGAAGTATTATCAAATGATCTGGAATTTTGCTTTTACAAAAATTTTGATATAATTTCTTTTCATAAACATTCAATCCCTCCTGCAAATTTTTGAAACACAATTTCAAACAACTTCAATATTTCAACTGAATACAGTTATATGTTCAGACACAATTTATCCATCCACAACAGTTTAAATACTTTGTTAGTAGTTTTAAGAAAACAATTTATCAATTAATAAACACCAACATTTTAAACCAAACAATATTTTATATATATATATATATATATTTATACCACATTACATTAAGTCATCTATACATGCCATATTTCAAAAGTATTGGTTGCAAAATACCCAAAAGATGATGATGATAGTGTGGATGATGTTCTGACTTCATCCAATTTCTAAGCTGATTGATGTCACTATAAAATAAGGGAAAATAAATAGGAGTAAGCATAAAGCTTAGTAAGTATGTATGTAATTGATAAATAAATTTCTAGCATGATACCATAGATAATATAATTTTATCACACATAAATCTATTATTTATTCAATTTCCAGCAAACTATTTTTCTGCGTCACAGTCACTAAATTATTTCTATCCAGAGCTATAGAACTCCAAATTAAGATCTTTAAATTTTCCCTGAAACTAGACTCATATACCATATTACCATAAAATTTTCAGAATTTTTGGTTGAGCCAATTAGTATAGTTTATTCTCTAAAGATTCCCCTATTTCACTGCTTGACATTTCTGACCTCTCTTCACTAAAAGTCAGTTATCTCTTAGTACAGAATTCAAATGATGTTCCCACTTATTTCTTTTGAAAATAGACTCAATAATAACTTTAATAATACAAATTAAAAAACATAATTATTTTTTTACAAGTTTTAGTGATTTTCTAAAGTCAGAATAGAGGATTTCAAAATCATTCAGACCTTGTCTCACTAAAATTCCAATAGCTCAGAATATATAACTTCTTTGGCCATTCTTTCTCTTTTATGTAAAATTAGACTCATTAAGCTTTAATTCCATGTCTTATTCAACCACTAACTCAATTCTTATAATTTTTGGTGATTTTTCAAACTAACAACATTGTCACTCTCCAAATCTATTCTATTCCAACATCTCTCATTCACATAGCACTATAACCATTTATTTTATAACACAATACAAGACTTCATCACTTCAGTGACTCTTTCGCAACTTATCACATTTCAATCACATACCCATATCTCGTTGAACATGTCGATATAACAAAAAATATTTGGGGGGTTTCACATAGTACCACTCATGTTACTATTATCATTCGATACACGTAGTAGCCTTCACATAGTACTACACACGTGATCAAGTTCACGGTCCACGTAGTAGCCTTCACATAGTACTACACACGTGACCAAAGCTTTTCGGTACACATAGTAGCCTTCACTTAGTACTACACATGTGAACATTATTTATCGATACACGTAGTACCCTTCACATAGTACTACACACATGATCATCGATACTTTATTCAAATCTTTACCATTCCAACAGTTCCACAAAGATTCTTACTTCCCAATAATTTACAATTTCTCCAAGAAACATCATAATATCAATCTTTCCACTCAACTCCATAACCAATTTAATAATTCGATTTGAATCACTTCAACCATTACTTGCAGTTGGTATATTCATAAACCAAGTTGATTTTAAACAAATCAACTATCAATTTCAAATTTCTAACTTTTATATAACTATTTCATATTCAACCCTTTCACATAGATTGTCACGAAATATAACAAAAATAATTATAACAATGTATTAATTACACACAACTTACCTCGATACAAAATGTAGAGATTTTGCAATTTAATCCCCAATGTTCTCTTTTCCTCGATTAACGTTGACTTCTTATCATTCTTGATTTATAACAGAAAATTGAGCTTGTTCAACATTCACATTTATTAAAACAAGCTTTGACTCAAAATTTGACAAAATTACGATTTTGTCCTTAAACTTTTGCATAATTACATTTTTACCCCAAAGTTCGGAAATTAAATTTTATTCTTTATTCTTATGTTTTCTCACTCTAACTATTACTTATGAGCTTTAGGTATTTTTACCGATTATGTTATTTTAATCGGTTTCACTTAAAATCGACTAGCAAAAATTGTTTAACATAATTTCTAACTTCATATTCTTCCATAAAACATCAAAATACACAAATTTCACACATGGGTAATTTTTTCAAATTTGAAACCTAGATCTAATTAATAGTAAAACTAGATAAACCGAGCTACCGGAATCTCAAAAATGTAAAAAATATTAAAAACGGGGCTAGGATGCACTTACTATGAGCTTGAAAAAGCAAAGAAACCCTAGCTATGGTGTCTTCTAAAATTCGGCAGCAACTATGGAGAAGATGGCCATATTTTTCCATCTTTTTCCCATTTAATTCTATTTATTTACCAAATGACTAAAATGCCTTTTCTTAAAAAAAATCCTATTTCACTTATTTCATGCCCATTTTTGTCCATCATTAACTAATGGTCTAATTACCACATAAGGACCCCTAATTTATGATTCCATAACAATTAAATACCTTTAACATATAAAACTCAACTTTTGCACTTTTTACAATTTAGTCCTTTTGGCTAAATTGAGTGCTCAAACGTCAAAATTTTCGAACGAAATTTTTACGAAAACTTTCCATGAAATCATAGAACATAAAAAATGTAATAATAATAATATTTTTCCTAGTCGGATTTGTGGTCCCGAAATCACTGTTCCGACTAAGCCCTAAATCGAGCTGTTACATAATTTTTCCTTAAGGGTATTAAATGCTTCTAAGCATTCCTAATTAAAATTGAACGTCACATCTTTTTCTAGCAAATTAGTTAAAGGCTTAGCTAATTTAGAGAAATCTTTGATAAACCTTCTATAAAATCCCGCATGTCCTAAAAAGCTTCGAATAGTCTTAACTGAACTAGGGGGAGGTAGTTTTTTGATAGTTTCAATTTTCGCTCTATCAACCTCAGTCCATTTACTAGAAATTTTATGGCCCAACACAATACCTTCTCGAACCATGAAGTGACATTTTTCTCAATTAAGCACAAGGTTCCTTTCCTCACATCTCATTAAAACTCGTTTTAAAATTTTAAGACAGAGGTGGAAAGAATTACCGAATACTGAGAAGTCATCCATAAATACCTCCATAATGTCTTCTACAAGTTCATCAAAGATTGCTAGCATGCAACACTGGAAAGTAACAGGTGCATTACACAATCCAAAAGGCATTCTTCGATAAGCAAACGTACCATATGGACATGTAAATGTCATTTTCTCTTGGTCCTCGAGAGTTATCGGGATTTGGAAGTAGCCAAAAAGTCCATCTAGGAAGTAATAATGCATATGACCAGATAATCTCTCCAACATTTTATCTATGAATGGTAAAGGAAAATGATTTTTCCTTGTGGCGTCATTCAACTTCCTATAGCCAATAAAAACTCTCCATCCCGTGGCTGTTCTCGTTGGAATCAACTAATTTTTCTCGTTCGCTACAACAGTCATGCCTCCTTTCTTAGGAACAACCTGCACAAGACTTACCCAAGTACTATCAGAAATAGGGTAAATAACTCCAACATCTAGAAATTTAATTACCTCAGCTTTAACAACTTCCTTCATGTTAGGATTTAACCTTCTTTGAGCTTGCACACATGGTTTATACTCATCTTCCATTAAAATTTTATGGATGCAAAAAGAAGGACTGATTCCTCTAATGTCAGAAATCTTCTAAGCTTTGGCTCTTTTATGTTCCTTTAATACTTGCAATAACTAATCTTTCTCATTTGGCTTCAAATCTGAAGCAATAATTACTGGCAAAGTAGAATTGTCTCCAAGAAATGCATACTCTAAGTGATTTCGTAATTGCTTCAGTTCCAATTTGGGAGGTTCTTCAATGGAGGGTTTTAATTTTAATTCATCGTTTACCTCAATGCCCTCATAATTCTTCTGTCTCAGTGAGACTCATTAGAATCTAAATCAATTTTTGTCTTACTTCTCATAGCAGTATCGTCATCTACCTCCTCTCCTTGAGCAAGACACAGTTCCAACTTGTCCTTATGAATAATTTCCTATAATTAATCTTGAATAACATGGTCAATAGAGTCAATAAAATACCAGGAATCATCTTGTTCTCTAGAGAATCACATGGCATCATAGATTTTAAAAGTAATCTCTTCATCACCTACGCTAAGCACAAGTTTACCATCACTTACATCAATGACAGCCTTAGCAATGGCTAAAAAAGGGTAACCTAAAATTAAAGGTACCCCATTACCCTCATCCTTGTCAAGCACAACAAAATCAACAGGGAATATGAATTTATCTACCTTTACAAGTACATCTTCAATAATACCCCTAGGATATTTAACAAATCAATCGGCTAATTGAATACTCATCCTAGTGGGTTTAGGTTCCCTAATACCAAGTTGCTTGAACATTTTATAAGGCATCAAATAAATACTAGGACCCAAATCAGCTAATGCTTTCTCAATATTTAAACTACCAATAAAATAGGGATTTAAAACTTCCTAGATCTTTCTCCAACTTGTCCAGATACGGGATCAGTGGTTTATATTCTTTAACCACTGGTGTTTGGATGTCTTCGGGTTTTACCCCCTCATCATTTGTCTTATCAATTTCCTGTTGTAGATTTTTTTCGGGTTCAGCCAACACTTTCCTGTTCCTCAATGTAACTACTTTCACGTGCTCTTTTGGGTTAGGTTCGGTGTTACTGGGTGAACTACCTTATTACTTTTCTGAAACCAATTTAGCAAGCAGTTCAACCTGATTTTCGAGCCTAAGAATTGATGCTTGTTGATTTTTCAAAGTTTTCTCGGTGTTTTGAAAACGAGCCTCCGACGCCGAAATAAATTTTGCTAACATCTCTTTAAGGTTTGGCTTCTTCTCTAGCTAATAAGGTTGTTGTAAGCCCGAAAGGGGTTGTGATATTTGGTTTCCTTGATCACCCTATGCGAAGTTTGGGTGGTTTCTCCAACCTACATTATAGTTTTTCCTATAAGGGTTATTTTGAGTTCTAGAATTATTACCCATATAATTGATATGCTCATTCTTCGTGCTAGGACTGAAGGATAAATATTCTGGATTATTTATTCCACCTCCATTTGCATCACATTGCGTCACCTGATTTACCTGCGTAGAAAGATATAAATCACCAAATTTTTTATTTAGTATTTCTACCTAATTTGATAATATGGTGATTGCATCTAAATTAAAAACACCGGCTATTGTCATCGGCTTCATAAATTCATAAGCTACTTTAGGTGTTTTATTGTTTAGAGTTCCACTAGCTACTGCGTCGATTAGTTGTCTAGTTGAGGGATTCAAACCACTATAAAAGGTTTGAACTTGTAGCCATAAAGGTAACTCATGGTGATGGCACATTCTCAATAAATCCTTATACCTCTCCTGTGCATCATATAATGTCTCTAAATTGACCTGCACAAAGGAATGGATGTCGTTCCTCACTTTGGCTATCTTAGCCGGAGAAAAGTACTTCAGTAGGAATTTCTCGGTCATTTAATCTCATGTAGTGATGAAACCTCGTGGTACAGAGTACAACCACTGCTTAGCTTTATTCCTCAATGAGAAATGGAATAATCGTAGGCGAATGACATTGTCGGTGATGCCAACAATTTTTAAAGTATTGCAAATTTCCAAAAAGCTGGCCAAATGAGTATATGGGTCTTCGTCTTGCAAACCATCGAACTAAACAAATTGTAGAATCATCTGAATAATGTTTGGTGTTAGTTCGAAATTATTTGCAGTAATAATAGGTCTCACAATACTCGGTTTAACCCTAGTTAGAGTGGGCTTGGCATAATCGTACATAGTGTGAGGAACAAGAGCAGAATCTACAGGATTCGCCGCCACTATAGGAGATAGTTGATTATTCTTATTATAACCCATCTCTTTAGTAATAAAGGAACCTGCCAGAAGTAAAATTAAAGAAAAATTAGAATGTAAAAATTAAACTAAAAACAAAAATAAATTGAAATAAAAATAAATGGCTAAATTAATAAAAATTGAGTGCTCCTAATATTTTTGTCCCTAGCAATGACTCCAAAAACTTAACGGTCACGAAACTAACTATAATTAAGACAAAGGCAAGCGCACCTATTGAACAATAGTATAGTTATGGTGAGTAAGGAATATCATATCCACGAGGACTAAAAGTACTAGTAATTACCATTTTTTTATTTAGCCAATAAATTGGAGTAATTATTTTTTAATCTAAAATTACTAAACTAATTTATCTAAGAACGCAACAGAGAATGAAATGGGAAAAATAATCGAAGACAACCAACGAGAAAGACAATACCCAGAAAAGAATCCACCTAGACTTCACCTATTATTTTGAATCTGAATAAAACAACTTATTCACTTATGCCTTGATCCGTAGAAATCCCTAAATTATGTTAATACCTCTTTCTAGAGTAAAAATAATTGATTCTAGGTTGCTTAATTGAAATCACTTTCTAATTAAAACCCCTATCGTCACGTTAACTCGATCTATGGATTCCCTATTAGATTTGACTCTAATCTGATAGATTTATGTCTTCCTATTTCTAGGATTACATGCAACTCCACTCAATTATGCTAGATCTACTCTTAAATAGGGACTTTTGCTCCACTGAAATAAGCACATTAAACATGAATTAATATCCCAAAAATATTAAAACACAAAATAAGCATACATAATTAAGAACAAGAATCAAGTATTTATCATGTAAATCAGAAATCAAATAAAAAGATTCATCATAGGTTTCATCTTTACTAGGTATCTAGGGAATTTAGTTCATAATCTAGAATGAAAACATCTCAAAGTTAGGATAACAACACATGAAGAAACTCAATAAAACTTTGAAGGAAACTAAATGGAGATCTTCAATCTTGAAGGAGATCTACTTCTGAGTTGATTTCGATGGCGCTCCTCGAGTGATTTCTTCAATCTTATCTGTGTTCCCCCTTAGATTTTCTTCTAATTGATATTTATAGACTTTAGAATGCTCAGGAAGCCTAAAAATTTAGTTTTTCTGCGTGTTTGGGAAACAAGAGCGATATAGACACTGGCTGGCATATGGGCATGTGGCCAGCCCGTGTGGCTCACACAGGCATGTGGCTAGCCCGTGTGGAAATGCCCAGGCCGTGTGGATCCTGAAAACTGTAACACCCCAAATCCGGTCTAAACGTTATGACTGAATCTGGCGATGTCACATTGTAACACCCCTTACCCGTATTCGACGCCGGAATAGCGTACGAGGCATTACCAGAACACATACACTTATAAACATGTTAAACCGAGTTATAAAATTTTATTCAAATTTAAACTCTTCAAATTTTTAACATGCTTTTATAAATCTTCAAGTTATAACTTCAAAATACTATATTTGTAACAAATAGGGCTTCTGAGACCCAATACATACTCATGCAATTCAGTACTTCATTTCCATTTCATTTAATTCACGATTCTCATTTTCACGATTCAATTCAATTTCCCAATCCAATATACATTTCAATACCACAATAATTCATTTAATTCAAATCATATCATTTGCAATTTCCATTTAATTCACGTACAATTCAATTTCATTAAGTTCAATACTAATACATATTTATTGTTTAACTTAACATCCCCTTTTTGCATCATATTACACTTCAAGCATGAATCTAGTATTTCATTTCCTTCCCACTCCCGTTTCCTATGCATATCCCACAATATATAAACATTACACTCAACCATAGTAGCAAGCTAGTCTTTTTGAAGACTAACCACATGATAAACCATTTTAATATAGATTACAAACTTTAAACCTTACCATCCTTTTATGATCACAAGCATATTTTCATCTAGACATTTACCATCTCAATGCATAATTTTATAAATTTAATGTAGTGTAATCTAGCCACAACTTGGCCAAAGCCTAAGCATACACACCAAACATGCTAGGCAAATAAACATATAGTATAAGCATTATAAGCATGGATAAGCACCACATTTATTTATGTATCAAACTTATCAACATGAGTTAATTCATAAACCATTTTTGACATTGCTACATACCAAATCATATACCAAGTATACCACATACACATACTATGAAACTTTATTTTCTCACATAAACTTTAACTATAACTAATAATGCACAATTATAAACATTATTTCTTTTCAATCGTTTATCGATTATAATCAATCAAGCATACGGCCAATTATACACAAATCATTCATATGTTCTTCCAATTTTCCTCCTCCTCCTCTCCATTCCACATCCTTAATGTGTATAACACACTTAAAAACATTAACTACAATTTCACTATTCACTCACATGTATCTTCAAAGCTAGAATTTTTGATTTAGCCAAATAGTACAGTTTATTCTTTAAAGCTTCCCCTGTTTCACTGCTCGACAGTTCTGACCTCTTTTCACTAAAAATTAATTATCTCATTGTACAGAATTTGGATATTGTTTCCGTTTGTTTCTCTTGAAAATTGATTCACTAAGGATTCTAAAAATATAAACTTTATCCCATAATTATTTTTGTACAATTTTTGAAATTTTTCAAATTCAGAACCGGGGATTCCAAACTCATCCTGCCTCTATCTAACTAAACTTCAAATATCTCAAAATATATAACTCTTTTGCCTGCTCTGTTTCTTTTATGTGAAAATAGACTCATTCAGCTTCAATTTCATATATTATTCAGCCTCTAATTCAATCTCCACCATTTTTGGTGATTTTTCAAAGTCACACAACTGTTGCTGTCTAAATTGTTTTATTGCTAAATGTACTCTTTCATAATTTCACTTTTTCACTTTCAATCACAATTCAATTCAAAATTCACTTTTTCATTTCTAAGTCAATATTCAATTCAATTCCAAACCTATATTCATTATTCAATTACACTTAGTCAATTTCCCGATGAACACTTCGGAATAATAACAGATACTCGGTGGTGATGTGATCCGGCTCGAGATAATCGAGTCATTTCACGTAATTGCCCGATCGTCGACGAGGAATAGTTGAGTTATCAAAAATAGGATGAAATAAGGCTAAAGATGCGGAAGCTTTCAAATGGTTTTAAAAGGTTGGCTAAGAAGATGGTAAATTTATAAGGGGTAGTAGGTTCGATTTAATGATAAAAATAAAAAAAATGGAAGTTGGATAAATGAAGGCTCGGTTTTGTAAAAAAGATATTATAGTTGGGTAAAATCTAGGATATTCGGTGGAATGGATAAATGAGCTTAAACACCAGAAACGATTCAACACTAAAAAGTGTCACCCCGATTTCTATTCGGTTCAAGGTGGGATTACGGAATTGTAGAAGGGTTGAACGCCACACCAAAGCAAGGTGATAAGTTCAAAAGAGAACGATAGACGCCACTAGCACGCTAGATAAGTCAGATCGAAACTCGTACGAATTTAGAGAGGAGAAAACTCACTTCTTTGAACAAAGTTCGTTCAAATGATCAAAAATCAAAAGTCCTTTACAAAATGTGATAACAGACTATTTATAGCCTACATTTGATAGCCTAATGGACAAAGTAAACCAGCTTAATGACTAAGTGATTCAGCTATTAATGAGTTAAATTAAACTAGAGAAATGTAATTTAAAGGCATGTCAATATTTGGCTGAATGGAACATCAATGGACACCTTCTTGATTAAGCAAACATAGTTCTTGAATATAGATGAATGAATGGTAGCCCATCAACCTTGTCTAGGTTCGGCTATAGCATGAATGTATTAACCAATAAGTGTCTCTTGGCCGAACAATCATCTTGGAGGCCAAAGATTCATTGCATAAATTAATGTAGCTAGACATCCATGCACTTTCCCATTTGTTGAATCTTGCTGCCCATGCATATTCAATTGGCTCTTAATTTGCTGTTCACGCATGGTGCCCTCATCACTCTCCTTCATTTAAATGTCGTCCATGCCCAAATTCATGTTTTCTTCAACATCTCATTGAATGGCCGTCCATTGCATGTGGAACATCTCATTAATTCTTGTCTTTGCATCAGCAGCTTTTAATGTCGTCCTAGGGAAGATGTACCAGCAAATTAAATCCATTGTGGGCACATTAAATTCGGCTGTTTAGGAAAAATGCAGCAGCCACCTTCTTTAAATGTCGTTCCTTGCATGCTAACATTTCATTTAATACATGTTTGCTTGCACATTAAATTCGGCCAACATTTAGACACACATTAATTCGGAGGTAAACACAACATTAACTACAGCATATTAATAACCTGCACTTAAGTGTTAGTTGGAGACATAACATAAATTCGGCTGCACAAAATATGAAAATATATGCACAATAAATTCGGCAACCTAAAGCACATTTAATTCAGCAACCACAATTAACTTCAACTGGACATCATTTAAGACATCATTAAATTCGGTTGTAGCAAGACTAATTAAATTCGTCCAGACACATTAAACAACAGCATTAACTATGACAAAACACATTAATTAGGCTTAAGACAAATTAAAGCATGCATTAAAACAAATAAAACATATTTAACATGGAAATTAATATGTCCAGATTTTTAAACAAATTAATTAACTTATTTAATTAACTAATTTAAGTAATGAGAACTTATTTATTCCAAGAAAAATAAATGCAATCTTAATTAAATAAATTGCATTCTAGCTCAATGAGCTAGAATCCACCGAATTGAACTGGACGAGCTTGTGAAAATGTCGAGCCTCGCTTGTAAATTTGAGCCAAGGATGATTCTGTATGGGTCGTATCGTGGATTCAGCACATAGCAATCACCTTATTAATCAATGATGGCCGGTGCAACCAGCACATAGCAACCACCTTACTAATCAATGATGATCGGTTCACATAGTAGCCTGTACATAGTACTACACATGTGACCATTACCATCTGATACACGTAGTACCCTACACATAGTACTACACACATGATCGAAACTATCCGGTACGCATAGTAGCCTGCACATAGTACTACACATGCGACCTATCATTCCGGTACACGTAGTAGCCTACACATAGTACTACACACGTGACCATCACTTTAACTTTTACATAGTGGCCTACACACAATCCGTGCCACACGTGACCATTTCTGTCACTTCATTCATATCCCTTTTTATTCCAAAGGTTCATTCGGGAATTTTTCACTTTTTCTCACTTTTTTTTTATCGATCAATTTCAATTTCTCGTCTTTCTTGATTTATAACAATATGCTTAACTTATATAACCTTCACACTATTCATTCCAGTCCAAAAATCATACTTTGGAAAATTTAAGTTTTTGCCCCTAAAGTTTCACAAAATTACGATTTTACCCCTAGGCTCGTAAAATATTTTTTATTCAATTTCCTTGCATTTTAGGCCTAGCTGAACTATTTTCATAACTATAGTAATCCACAATACTTACTTATTCACACACTTGTGACATATTTTATAACTTTTACAAATTAATCCTTTTAGGCATTTTCATCAAAAATTACTTAGTACAAATCTTTATCACACTCCAAACATTCATATTCTTCCATAAAATATCAAAATACATGCATATCATTCATGGGTAAATTTTTAAACACAAACCCTAGTTCAAAACAATGGTAAAAATAGGTAAATCTTGTTACGAGGATTTCAGAAACATAAAAATCATTAAAAACGGGGATAGAACGGACTTACAATCGAGTTTGGAAGCTTGAAAAACCCTAGACATGGTTTCTCCATGCAATTTTTGGCCTAGGGGTTGAAGATGGACAAAACTTGGCTTTTAGTTTTTTTTAAATTCATTTTAATAACTAAATGACCAAAATGCCCTTAAAGAAAAACTTTGGAAACATGCCTAACCATACCCATTGGGCACCTCTAACATATAGAACTCAACTTTTGTACTTTTTACAATTTAGTCCTTTTGACTAAATTGAGTGGCCAAACGTCAAAATTTTCGAACAAAATTTTCACGAAATCATTTTGTGAAATCGTAGACCATAAAAATATAATTAAAATAATTTTTTTTCTCATCAAATTTGTGGTCCTGAAACCACTATTCTAACTAGCCCCAAATTTAGGATGTTACAACAGCTCTATTCATCCGATTTTGGCTCATTTTTTGCTCTTTTCACTCTCAAATACTTTCCTAAGTATAAAAACATTAATTTAAAGGATTAGAAGCATCAAATTTACTAATTTACATCATTAATCATCCAAAAATGCATTAAAAATAGGATTAAAACATGTTACTTTTACAGCTTATCAAGTGAAGAGCGCCCATTCTCCTATGCTCATTCTCTAATTTTTTGTATTCATCTTATTTCTTCCATCTTCTTCTCTGGTTTGTTCTATAAGAGATAAAAGTTAAGAAGTGATTTGCATGGAAGGAGAAAACAATATATCAACTTAAGTGATTGAAGTTTAGTAAACTGGTAATATTTCTAAAGTTTTCTGTATCTTTTGATTGAAGAAAAGGGAACGAAAATTGAAGATTTTAGTTTAATTCATCGAGCTTGTACTGAGATGTTTAGGGTTGTAGCTAACCTTTAAAATCTCTTTCTGCATGCAAATGAATTATAGCTTTCTTACATATGAATGACTTCGTTTTGATCTTAATATGATTAGTATGTTTAGCTAACCGAGAAGAAGGAAGCTCAGGTGATAAGAAAAAGCTAAGCAGGTGTAATCGGTACCAGCTTTTAGGTATTTTGCTAGTGAGTTCTTGAACTCAATTTCTCATTAGTTATTTTATTTGTTTTAGTATTTTGTTGTTCGAGTATGTTTGACTCTGCGATTTACTGATGATGGAGAATTATTCTATGGTGGGATGTTTGTTGTATTGTTGATGCATGTTTAGTGTTGAGATGCAAATGCATGTTTGGCTGTAAGTATAAGTTGGATGTTTTGATGAGTTGTTGCTAGTAAAGCCGTATTGAATATGATATTGTTGAATGGTCAGTTAAGTGATACGTATGGTATGATTTTCCTTAAGTTATTAAACAAATTGTTAGTTGAATACTTGTTATATGTAAATTGTGTAAATAAATGATATGCAGAGTATGAATGAGGTAAGGCAGATGAAAGATGAAGAAATGTCATCTTGTGCACTTTGTACCACATGTTATCTGGCTTTCCTCATTATAATGTTTCCTACATATTATCTGGTGAGTTAAATGATATGCATGATATTTGGTTTTGTGGAGGTTCGATTGGATTGTACGAAGATATATGCGCACATGTATATGAAAACCCTACGTAGGTTCTTCTAAGTATGAGACTCTGCATAGTCTAAAGCTTAAAACCTCTTTTATGTAAGCAAGCCCCATGGCCATGGGTACATGCAAGATAAGGCGGTCCTCTGGACTTATCTCATGATTTAAGTTACGATAGTCCACTGCCTTGTTCTCTAAGCATCATGACAAAGTTATACTTGGAAATTTCTCCATGCTAAAGTACGATGAGCAGTTCACGTATATGAATCTGCATATATATATAAATACTCGTTTATGAATCTGTATGTATGAGTCCGCTATATATGAGTTCACATTCGTGAATCTTCTATATGAATTCTTTATGTATGACAATCTATTGGATTTATCTTTATGAATTCAAGCTATGAAAGATTGTTGATCTGATGCTCATATTTCAAGTTAAGAGTTCAACAAGACTATCTTTCACAAGAGTACGTATGGACTAATATCCAAGCAAGAGATCGTATGGGATTTCCTTTATGATCAAGTTACGAGAAGTTCGTAGAAATTATTTTTCTCAATCCAAAACTGCATAAATCATCTTTCATATAGGTCTACGCCAATGACTATCGTTAAATCGAGAATCCACAGTAACTATCCACCAAACAAGAGTTTAGTTGTGACTATTATTTAAGATTGAGTTCACAAGTAAGAATCTGTATATATAAATCTGTGATTATGATTTCGTATATAAATGTTCGCAAGTATGGTCTGCAAGTATGTATTTGTCAAGCTCGAGTCTGTGTAGATAAAACTTTATGTGTAAATCTACATGTAAAAGCTCGCCAAGTGTGAATCTCCATGCATGAGTTTTCTAGAATCAATCCACTGTACGTTAATTCATAATGATAATAATTGCTAAGGTAATTCGCATATGTTTTGATGCAAAAGAAGTAATAATCCATCTTGTATGAAATTAGTACAAATAGGTAAGCAAAATCATTCCGCAATGTAGCCTATAACACGAGTGATAGAAATGAAGGATTGTGTCAGTGCAGAAGTGTACAAATTTTCAAGTTGAGTCAATGCTAGGAAGGACAAAGTACGCCAAGAAGATGTGCGAATTTTACTAGTGCAAGTGACGTCAAATAGGAGATCAGACCCATAAAGTTCTAATTTATAAATTTATAAATGGTGTGTTATATTAGTAACTCACCAAGTTCATTTGAACTTACTTAGTCTTTATTACGGTTTCCATGTATGATGGTTTATATAAAGAGCTGAAGAGGGATCAAGTCAGAATTCGTTCAAGCTTAGGTGAATTTGTGTTGTTATTTGTAACATGCATATAGTGGGGGCAACTTAGAGGCCGAACATTAGGGTTTGAATTTTTGTAATTACGTATGAACTTGATATATTATATTCTATGATGAATAATCGTTTAAATATAATAAAGACATTATTGTTAATCTTTTCATAAGTTCGCATGTTAATAACTTAAACTAGGAATTTGTAACTGTAGCGTTTTAGTTTGGCAGATCAACCAGTCAAATATGATAAGATTGTTGCAGATAATATTCGAATTAAGTATGATTATAAAATGTTTAATTGGTTGTCTTATTCATGTTAGTCATACAATTTGGTTGTAAATTGTTCAAGTTAGAAATGTAAGTATAATGTGACATCTTGTAACCAAACCTGTCGATCGGGTCAGGTAAAGGGTGTTACACACATTTCCATGTTTGTAAGAAAGTAACTCCCAAGGAAAAGTTAAATTCTAAAGCAAGTAAATAAAATTTGAAGTAGCAAACGTTGTAATCACTTTTCAACTAAATAAATTTCCATGAAAGTGACCATTTTCCATCATACCAAATGCTAACTAAGAGTAAAAGTAGAATGATTTGTATGTGAAATAAATGAAAAAAGGAATGAGTTTATATAAAGGGCTCTCGGGTAGTTTAGTAATTTTAAATTCGAATTTGGAATCCCGGAGTGGTGAAACCACCACTAGAAAAGGTTTAATCATTTTTTCCACTTTTACAACCCTTGTTAAATCCATCATTGGACGTGGAAACAATGATCAACTTTTCAAAGAATTGACAAATATCTGCTACTAGTTGAACTTATCGTCTGATATGGCAAGTTCAATATTCATTCTTTTTTTATTTTTAAAATTTAAGCTAGAAGCCATGTGAAAAAAATTACAACATGTGGCTTCCAACCATTTTTTTCTTTTAAAAATAAATAGTGTGATATGTGTCAAACGTATTATGAATTCTCCATTTGACATGGTGAGATCACTATTACCAAGATAAAAATTTTCCTTTTCAATTATTAAGGAAGATGGTGAGGATTGAAATAATTTCGTAAGTAATTACACAAATCCAATTACATTATGACTTTCCAAACACTCATACATGATTTAACTTTAAGAAGTTTTAATATATAAGTTTAAGTTATAAAATTTATATTGTAAGTGTTGATTCAGTTTACAGCAATGAAGAAGACAAGTAGGGCACTATGGTGGTGTTGAGGAGGTCGGTTCACCTTGAGAGGCGGAGAGTCGAAAGAGACAAAATGATAGGAAAAAATTTGAGGAAAAGACTGAAGAGGATAAGTGTTCAAAGCTTGCTAAGGAAGCCAAAAGATCCCTTTCTCATCCTTAAGGAGAGTATTTATAAGAGGGCTCCTATTATTTACTTGTGTGATGTGATAAGTTGTTGCAAAAGGGTTGCCATTAAAGAATGCGTGCAAGACGTGCATAATAGGCCCTATTCTATTGAAAGAGTAAAAGGTTGTTATGTTCAGGTGGGGCCTAATGGTCTTTAGAGGCATATTTACACTTGAGGAGTGTTTACACCTAAAAAGTAAGTCTTTGTAAGGATATTCTCCAAGTAAGTGGACTATCCTTCAGAGTGGGCGACTCAAGTTTTCGAAAAGAAAATGGATGGTCAAAATCTTTTACCAAGACCATGAGTCAAACAGAAAGTGGGGATCCATAAAAGCTAGTATAAATAATAAAACAGTTGTGATATTTTCACTACATAATTTAATGATAGTGCATTAAAACTAAGTTCACAAATATTTATATCAATAACGATAAAAGTAATAATATCGTATTACTATGTTGGAGAAAAGATTGTATGAAACAGGGGCGCCATGTCATCCTCTATCCCTTTCTAATTATTTAATGATAATTCAACGATTTTTTCATGTCATTGATACATAATTTTGGAAATTTTTTAAACCAGAACTATGAACCCTAAACCCTAAACTTAACTTTTAAACCATAAACCTAAACTCAAAACACTAAACCTTAAGCATTAAAGTCAAACACTAAACCCTAAATCCTAAACCAAAATGCCAAATTCAAGGTTTTGGGTTCAAAGTTTTGGGTTTTGGGTTTGGATTTAGGGTTCGAGGTTTGAGTTTGGGTTTGAATTCACAGTTCAAGGTTTGAGTTCGAGTTCACGATTCAAGGTTCAATCTTTAGGGTAAAAATTTTCCAAAAATATGTCTTACTGCCATGGAAAAAATTATTAAAATATCATTAAATTATTGAAAAAAAATATTTATCGAGTTTAGGGTTTGAGGTTTAAGTTTGGGTTTGAATTCACAGTACAAGTTTTGGGTTCAAGTTCACAATTTAAAATTCAAAGTAAAATTTTTTTTCAAAATTCTTGATCAATGCCATGAAAAAATTACTGAAATATAATTAGATAATTAGAAAATAATATAAGAAGACGTGAAGGTACTATTTCATACAACCTTTTCTCTATTATGTTAATTGTAATAGGCCAATTTAGCCCAGGCTCATAAAAAATAATAAACCCAAAATAATAAAACATAGTCCAAAATTATATCATTTGGCCCGATCGGGATGGCCCATTACTTGAAAAAGTTGAAAGTCTATCTACAAGCTTGATGAATATGGAAACATAATCTTCAAGGATATGCAATCTTAGATATGATATGTAATCTTAGATATGATATGCAATCTTAGAAGATATGATTTTGTAATCTTAGAGATTTAATTTGTAGATGCCTTTTAATCTTAGCCGTTGATGTAATTAATCTGTACCGTTGGATTTGGGGAGGCTCAACTATAAATAGATGTCTCTTCCTTCATTGTAAAGGACTGGGAGTTGGGGAGTAATAATAATTCTTAAGAGTACTAATAATTCTTAAGAGTATTTACTCAAATTTCTCTCTCTTGCGTTCTTATTTTCTGTGGCTTGTTTTTATTTTGTTGATTTGTGTATAATTTATTTATTGATTTGTATATTGTTTCTAATGAATATTTTTTATTTATATATATATATATATATATATATATATATACATACATATCTATGTTTTTTTATTTGCTTAAATACAAATTTATACTTTTAACACATATGTTATAATATATATATATATATGTATATTTATATATTTTTCTTTATTTTTATAAATGCATTATATATATTTTGTTATAAATTCTATAGTCCAAAATTTTATATGTAAACCCATGTGTATGTCTTTTATTCTTTATAATTTCAATATATATATTATGTACCTTTTATTCTTTATATTTTTGTTTATTTCCTTCATTTGTTTATTGATTTATGCTTTCATTTACATTTTAAAAGAATGTCTTTTTGTTTTTGCTCATTTATTTGATACTTTACATGTTATTGTTTATTTTTCTCCTTATTTATGTTTATATTATTTCTATATCATTGTTGTATTTATTATTGTTATTTGTTAAAGCGGCATTTATACATACATCCAATGAAACATTATATTGTTTTTTACTCGAATTTATAAAATAGAAAACTTGAAAATAAAGGCAATACTCGAATTTAGACTCTTTGAAAAGATTGAGCCCTAACGTATTGGGTTCTAATTTTCTTCATTGAATTTAATTATCGAGAATGTTTTTAAAACAAACAAAATAAAAAGTTTGTCGTCGGGAATTCAATATGTTGTGTCCTAATGCATTGGATGTGACGTGTTGATTTCTCGAGATAAATATTTTTTTTCTTTCTAAAAATTAATAAAGGAAATATTCAATGTTTAGGATTTTGAGAAATTGTGTCCTAATGTATTGGGCCGCGATTTCTTCTTAAATCTTAAACAATTGAATATTCTTTTAAATTTTATTACATGAGTTTCTTGGACAAACTCATTTTTGAAGAAATAAAATATCATGCCCTAACGCATTAGGTGTGACATTTTCTTCTCCAAAATGAGAGAGTCTTAATGAACAACTTAATTTAACTAAGGATCGTATTTTTCAACTCTCGACATCAGGACACTAATTAATCAATTTGGTACCAATTTTTGGGTGTTACGAGGGTGCTAATCCTTCCTCGTACGTAACTGACTCCCGAACCCGTTTTTCTAAAAACTCGTAGACCAAGGTTACTTTTAGGTGATACAATCACACTTTAATAAAAGATTGGTGGCGACTCCAATTTTCATCGACAACTAATTTTTGTTTCTCAAAATAAAAGTTGGTTTCGACAGCTTGGCGACTCCACTGGGGAAGTTTTAAAAAATAAGAGAGTCGAGCCAAAAAGTTGATTAAATTTTGTCTTATGGTCGAGAAAATTTTTTTTAAAAAAAATTCATGAGATCCTTTTGCATTCGTTATTTTCTTGCTTAATTGATCTTTGCATTATACATTACAAGAGTTGAATGATTTTACCCTTTTAAGTGGGAGTGAGAAACTATTCCTTCGTGAGGTTTTCACCTCCGTATAGGATAGTGGATCGCTTTCGGAATACATCGGTACTTATGCCTTCGTGAGATTATCATCTCCGTATAGTCATAGAGAAAATGTGTTCCCCTGAACCGAACTTGATCTATATGAGCTTATAATGGGTGAAGATCGAGGAATCTGCTGCGTCGGGTACCTTTGCCTTAGAAACCGAACCTTATATAATGAACCTTAGGAACTTGCCCTAGGTAAAGCTATGTCAAACCCCTAGTGTTCACCCGAATAGGTTTTCTATTTATTCTTGCTTTAACTTTGTACTAACCTGTTTTCTTTTTGGTTGCGATTGCATTGCATTTTCGTCATAAAAAAGAGGTGTTGATTCACGTTTAGTTGCTAAATAGAGAGCTTGTCATAATAAATGAGTTTCTTGATAAAGTGGATGATAATATGGTTGTCCGAATATGGTCCAAGAAAACATGATAAGAGAAGGATGATAGTTTAATGGAGTACTACACGACTATGGCTCCGTTGCCCAAGGATTCAAGATAACAAAGATTATTCGAGAGCTGCTGAACTTTCTTAAAGAGAAGCCAACGAGCATCACGAGGATGAGTGAGCAATGAGTTGCAGCCCGGATCAAGCAAAGAGGAGATGGAAGAGACGTCCCTTTTGAAGTGTTCGTGAGATTTATCTTAACGCTCGAATGAAGAAGAGGATCGAATGTCTTCGCCTATGAGGGCAAGGCCATATAAATATCCATTTTATGTAAAGAGATTTGTTTTCTAGAAAAGTTTTGTAAATGTAATTGAATCAGAATCAATGTCTCTTTAGGCATTCATTTCATGCATCTGCATTACATGACATCATATGCATTGAAAGAGTCTAATTGAGTAAATTCATTTCAGTTAATCTGGAAACCATCCAACCCACCAAACACCGCTACGGTACTCGATCGAAAACTAATGACATTGACCAAAGGATGGAAAGGCTAGAACAGTTCCAAAAGGAGATGCAAGATCAGCTTCAACAACAAATGAATGAACAGTTTGAGAAAATTCAGCAAAAAATGATGGACAAAATGATGGAATCTCAAGGGAGTATGATGGCTCGATTAACTCAGTTGTTGATCGGAGTAACTGATAAAGGAAAGGGCTCTGTGCTCAATGTTGAAGAAGGAGACAGTGAGGGACCTGTTTATCCCCCAGGCTTTACCCCTCAGCATGTTGAGGTATATCCGCGCAAGTCTTCTGGAACCATCAAGCCTCAGTAGTTTCAGACCGGTGCTGTAACACCAATGAATTTTCAAGCTAGATCAGGCTCTAACCCCGGAGACAACTTTGTTAATCCTGCTATCCCTGACTTCGACAAAACAGCTGAAAAAGAGAAAATGAAAGATGAATTGCCAAAACAGGTAGAAGAAAAGTATAAATGGCTCGAAGAAAAGTTTAAGGTGATGGAGATCACTGAAAACTATCGTGGGATCGATGCTAAATAATTGAGTTCAGTTCCAGATTTAGTACTCCCTTACAAATTCAAAATGCGCGAGTTTGAGAAGTACAATGGAACTTGTATCCCCGAAGCTCATATTACCATGTTTTGTAGGCGGATGATTAGGTATGTTAATAACGACCAACTACTGATACATTATTTCCAGGATAGCCTCACAGGGGCAGCATCCAAGTGGTACAATCAATTGAGCCGTACCAAGATTAATTCATGGAGAGATTTAGCACAGGCATTCGTAAAGCAGTACAATCATGTAATTGACATGGTACCTGATAGAATCACTCTACAAAACATGGAAAAGAAGCCCAGTGAAGGTTTTAGGCAATACGCACAGAGGTGAAGGGAGGTTGCCATCCAAGTTCAGCCATCTTTTCTAGAAAGAGAGATGATCATGCTTTTCGTTAACACATTGAAGGTCTCATTTATCACACATACGTTAGGAAGTGCCATAAAAAGCTTTTCTGACATAGTTATGAATGGTGAAATGATAGAAAATGCTATCAGAAGTGGAAAGATTGATGCTGGAAGAAATAACAGAAGGCAAGCCTCAAAAGAAAATGAGGTGAACAGTATATCAATTGCGGTGAATCAACCAAGAAAAGTGGTTGCTAATCAGCAGGGTTCATCAAGACAAGAATCAGGTGTAAAGCAAGGTACTGGGAAGCTCCAATTCACGCCAATTCCAATGTCGTATAAGGAGCTGTATCAAATCTTATTCAAGGCGCATGTTGTTTCCCCTTTTCATGTAAAGCCTCTATAGCCTCCGTACCCCAAATGGTATGACGCAAGTGCACAATGCGATTATCATGCGGGAATTATGGGGCACTCAATTGAGAATTGCACTACATTTAAAAAGCTAGTTGAAAGACTAATCAACATGGGTGTTGTCAAGTTTGGTGACTCATCTAGTGTAGAAAATCCACTACCCAATCATGATTGATAATAGGTTGAATGCAATGTATGAAGAAGTGGTGGGAAACAATCACATCAATGCCATATATGAAGACACACTTGAAAAGGAACCTTGTTAGACATCCACCCTTATAAACTTGAGAGTGTTCTAAATAATCTGATTGTAGAAGAAATCTCTGTAGCATCTAGAGCTTACTTAGAGTAATGTTCAGAACACACTTGTTGCCTTTACCCTAGAAGCAATAAGAATTCCTTTATGAAATAGGCTCATGTCTGAACGTCGTTATTCTAATAAAATACATCTTTGCATTCATTTTAGAGCCAATATTCTTTCATTCTTCTCGAATAATTATTCTTTCATTCTTTTGGATTTTCTTCCACATTATTCATTTATTCATTCGTAATCATAATTGAACAAATAGTTATTCATAAATTCATACATTCTTTTGTATATTCTTTGATATTTATTATGGGTCCCCAGATATCGATAACATGAGTGACGCTGCTACAGGCTCAGAATTTTCTTTTGAGTGAGGCATGTGTTTAGAGGGATTTCATGACTTTGAAAATGACATAAATTGTAGCTTATCTCCTGACTTGTTGAGGATAGAAGAGCAAGAAGAGAAACAAATTTACCTCCTGAGGAGACAATAGAGATTGTGACCTTGAGGGAACATGCATGACTGAAGAAACAAAGCAAAACGTTGTTGAGTTACTTCAAGAATTCAAAGATATCTTCGCATGGTCATACCAGAATATGCCTGGATTAAGCACTGTCATTGCAATTTGAACAATAGCACGATATCAAAAATTTACAGTATGTTCAAGATTAACATCATGAACGATGCATTTAGAATTCTTTGCTGGGGCAATGCCTTCTTCTTTGGCTCATCATGATTTTGCCCGTCGAAGTCAAGTTGTCATTTATCTATTGTTGGATTTCATCCTAATTGGAGAGGAAGATCCAAATTTTTTTCGTCATAGTTAAATTTCGCCCTAAAAGGCTCTATGAAAGAAATTTGATCACAATGAAGATCTTACGCATACAAGATGAAGGTGGAAGATTTTACCTAGAAAAGCATTGATTCTGATCAAAAGGGAGAACAAGGACTTGCCTAATCCTATGAGTTCAGATTCAAAAAAATGATGGAAAAATGATGATGGAAAAAAAGAAAAGAAAAAAAGAAAAAAGAAAAAGAAAAATAAAGAAGAAGAGGAAAAAGAGAGGCCAAGGCGAAAACCTGCAAAGGGCACCTTGAGACCAAAAGGGATTTAAGTTGAAAACCTGAAAGGGCGGCTCAAATTTTGGATCAAAATGGGGCATGAGATGATCAGAGTTACTCAAAAGTTGATCAAAATGGGGTATGCGGTGATCTTGCTATGCCTGAGATGGCAGGAAAGGGTACGCGACATCTTGGGGCATCGACAGAGTAATGTAGATCTCCTAAGCACATGCCATACTCAGAATGGTCTTTAGGAAGTTTGTACAAAGAAGTTCAAGCTGCGATATCTGGGGCACCTAGTTTTTATACTATTTATATTTGCTTATTCTTGGAATACATCATTCTTTTTCAAGATAAAAGTCAATTCCTCTTTTATTCTCAATATTCTTGATAATTTATTCATTGCAAGCTATGCTTTCAAATCAATTCTATTTTATCCATCGTTTTGTTCTTTTTGCAAGCATGTTGCATTAGAATAACGATTAATGGACTAATAAAACTTTCAAAAGGGAAGTTTTGAATATTACTCTAGAAGTTTCTAAATAATACGGGAACCTGAAACAGGACTATTGTTTAGAGTGCACCAAGTTTAAAGGTTGGAAATCTGAGAAGGAAGAGTCTAAATTAAGATTTTCTCTTTGGATTTTGTTGTTAAAAACATTGAATGAACAAAATGACAAAATGGGGTGTTGGAGACAAAGCTTCATTGAACAAATAAGCGATGATCGCCTTGTGATAGGAAGAAGTTCCTTTTGACAAGAAAATTCTTCATTTGTGCATAAGCATTTGGTATGACAACCTGGGAATGGTGTAAAGAACCAAAGAGTTTCACATTCTGTATTCTTGAATTATGATAGGAGTGGATTGAGAAAAAGTTAGATTCTTCTACCCTTCCTGCACCAACAGCGAAGCAGATATAAGACACCAGCCTTGCCTCCCTAGGTTGCAGCGAAGCAGGTTAAAAATAGCAGATATTGCCTTCCTGCACCAACAGTGAAGCAGATCGATGACCCCAGTCCTATCTCCCTGGTCATTAGAGGAATAGGTTGAAGATTGTAAGTCCTATCTCCCTAGTTAGCAGTGGAATAGGTTGAAGATTGTGAATCTTACTTCCCTGACGTTATAGCGGAGTAGATTAAAGTTGAGGGCAGCGAATCTTATCTCCCTGGCGTTAAGACTTGAAATAGCTGAAGCAGAGTGGATTAAAGCTGTGGGCAGCGAATCCTATCTCTTTGGCATTACAGTGAAATAGATTGAAGCCAAAACGGCGATTCTTACTTCCCTGACGTTGTAGCGGAGCAGATTGAAGCCACGACAGTGAATCTTATCTCCCTGGCGTTAAGGCTTGGATTAGCTGAAGTGGAGCGGATTGAAGCTGTGGGCAGCGAATCCTATCTCTTTGGCATTACAGTGGAGCAGATTAAAGCTGCAACGGCGAATCTTACTCCGTGAGCAGTGTAGTGGAACAGATTGAAGCTACGACGGTGAATCTCGTTTCCCCAACATTGCAATTAAAAAGATTGAAGCCACAACGGCGAATCTTACTCCCCTAGCGGTGTAGTGGAACAGATTGAAGCTACGATGGCGAATCTCGTTTCCCTAACATTGCAATTAAAAAGATTGAAGCCACAAACGGTGAATTTTACTTCCCTAGCGGTGTAGTGGAACAGATTGAAGCTACGACGGTGAATCTCGTTTCCCCAACATTGCAATTGAAGCCACAATCACGAATTTTAGTTCTCTGGCGGTGTAGTGGAACAGATTGAAGCTACGGCGGCGAATCTCGTTTCCCCAACATTGCAATTAAAAAGATTGAAGCCGCAAACGGCGAATTTTACTTCCCTGGCGGTGTAGTGGAACAGATTGAAGCTACGACGGCGAATCTTGTTTCCCCAACATTGCAATTTAAAAGACTGAAGATGACAAGTCTTATCCCCTGAAATTGTAGTGGGGCAGACTGAATAAACAAATCCTACCTGCCTAAATTTTTAGTGGAGTGGATTAGAGTGATAAGTCTTGTCTCCCTAAAGTTGCAGTAGAGCAGATTAAAGATAGTAAATTTTGTTCTCTTGAAAAACCACAACGTGAAAATCCTATCTCCCCGGCATTACAGTGGAGTACGTTGAAGCACCAGTTCCTATACCTCTGAAGATGCAGTAGGAAGGAATGAGGCTATTTGAAGAAGAAGAAGAGCGCTAAAGTCTAGCACGACTAGGCAAAATTGGCCATTTCTAAAGTCTTTGCTCCGTTCTCGTTACATGATAATGAGCAAAGAGGGGCAGCTGTAATAGGCCAATTTAGCCCGGGCTCATAAAAAAATAATAAACCCAAAATAATAAAATAAAGTCCAAAATTATATCATTTGGCCTAATCGGGATGGCCCATTACTTGAAAAGGTTGAAGGTCTATCTACAAGCTTGATGCATATGGAAACATAATCTTCAAGGATATGCAATCTTAGATATGATATGTAATCTTAGATATGATATGCAATCTTAGAAGATATAATTTTGTAATCTTAGAGATTTAATTTGTAGATACCTTTTAATCTTAGTTGTTGATGTAATTAATCTGTACCGTTGGATTTGGGGAGGCTCAACTATAAATAGATGCCTCTCCCTTCATTGTAAAGGACTGAGAGTTGGGGAGTAATAATAATTCTTAAGAGTATTTAGTCAAATTTCTCTCTCTTGCGTTCTTATTTTCTGTGGCTTGTTTTTATTTTGTTGATTTGTGTATAATTTATTTATTGATTTGTATATTGTTTCTAATGAATATTTTTTATATTTATATATATATATGCACATGTCTATATTTTTTTATTTGCTTAAATACAAACTTATACTTTTAACACATATGTTATAATATATATATGTATATTTATATATTTTCTTTATTTTCATAAATGCATTATATATATTTTGTTATAAATTCTATAGTCCAAAATTTTATATGTAAACACATGTATATGTATTTTATTCTTTATAATTTCAATATATATATTATGTACCTTTTATTCTTTATATTTTTGTTTATTTCCTTCAATTGTTTATTGATTTATGCTTTCATTTACATTTTAAAAGAATGTCTTTTTTTTTGCTCATTTACTTGATACTTTACATGTCATTGTTTATTTTTTTCCTTATTTATGTTTATATTATTTCTATATCATTGTTGTATTTATTATTGTTATTTGTTAAAGCGGCATTTATACATACATCCAATGAAACATTATATTGTTTTTTACTCGAATTTATAAAATAGAAAACTTCGAAAATAAAGGCAATACTCAAATTTAGACTCTTCGAAAAGATTGAGCCCTAACGTATTGGGTTCCAAATTTCTTCGTTGAATTTAATTATCGAGAATGTTTTTAAAACAAACAAAATAAAAAGCTTGTCATCGGGAATTCAATATGTTGTGTCCTAATGCATTGGATGTGACGTGTTGATTTCTCGAGATAAATATTTTTTTTCTTTCTAAAAATTAATAAAGGAAATATTCAATGTTTAGGATTTTAAGAAATTGTGCCCTAATGTATTGGGCCGCGATTTCTTCTTAAATCTTAAACAATTGAATATTCTTTTAAATTTATTACATGAGTTTCTTGGACAAACTGATTTTTGAAGAAATAAAATATCGTGCCCTAACGCATTGGGTGTGACATTTTCTTCTCCAAAATGAGAGAGTCTTAATGAACAACTTAATTTAACTAAGGATCGCATTTTTCAACTCTCGACATCAGGACACTAATTAATCAATTTGGTATCAATTTTTGGGCGTTACGAGGGTGCTAATCCTTCCTCGTACGTAACTGACTCCCGAACCCGTTTTTCTAAAAACTCGTAGACCAATGTTACTTTTAGGTGATACAATCACACTTTAATAAAATATTGGTGGCGACTCCAATTTTCATCGACAACTAATTTTTGTTTCTCAAAATAAAAGTTGGTTTCAACATTAATGATAATATATTTTAATATTCAGATATTGGTTTGGTATAAGGAGACATGGGGGCATGGGTTAATGGGTTCCCTTCATTTTAAAAGAGAACATCAAGGTGGAGTCAGTCAAAGTGCAAGTGCCAAGCCGAGGACTTAGGAGTAGGACCCGAGAGCGCTGAGCTCAGAAGATGACACGCATTCAGTAACAATACCACCCGCCCAGGCCTTTTCAAAAATTTTAAAAGAAAAAAAAAAACCTTCCTAATTTGATCAGTTTTCCGGTTTCCATAAAAGGAAAGCAAACTGCTAACATAAACCCGCCATCTCCCAACAAATGCAATGCGTCCTGCCACTCAGTCGGGCTCAGCTCCACCTGAAGATGAACCTTACAACATAATCCCCCTCCACAACCTCCTCTTCAACCACCCTTCCCTCCGTTTCCCCGAAGTACGTGCCGCTATTGCCGCTCTACGCACCGTCGGAAATCTAAGAATGCCACCTCAGGCTCAACTGCCTACCATGGACCTCCTAGACTGGCTGGCTCTCTTCTTCGGTTTCCAACGCGACAACGTCAAGAACCAGAGGGAACATCTGATCCTCCACCTCGCCAATGCGCAGATGCGCCTCTCCCCTCCTCCCGACAACATTGACATCCTCGACGTTGGCGTCCTCCGTACTTTCCTCCGAAAACTCCTCAAAAACTACACTAACTGGTGCTCTTATTTGGGCAAGAAATCCAACATATGGTTCAGCCGCAGCTCTCACTCTGATCACCGCCGTGACTTACTTTACGTCGGCCTTTATTTGCTGATCTGGGGTGAATCTGCGAATCTCCGTTTTATGCCTGAATGCATTTGCTATATCTTCCATAACATGGCCATGGAATTAAACAGGATTCTCGAAGATTATATCGACCAGAACACTGGTCAGCCTGCTATGCCGTCGACATTGGGAGAATACGGGTTTTTGAACTGTGTTGTGAAGCCGATATACGAGACAGTAAAGATGGAAGTTGAGTGTAGCAAGAACGGAACGGCACCGCATCATGCTTGGAGGAATTATGATGATTTGAATGAGTATTTTTGGGGTCGGAGATGTTTTCATAAACTCAAGTGGCCGATTGACGCGGGGTGTAAATTTTTTGTTACTTCCAGTAAGAGAAAACGTGTTGGGAAAACTGGGTTCGTGGAGCGAAGGTCGTTTTTCAATATTTACAGGAGTTTTGATAGGCTTTGGGTGATGCTATTTTTGTTTCTTCAGGCTGCGATTCTTGTGGCTTGGGAAGGGGAGGAGTATCCGTGGCAAGCATTGAAAGTTAGGGATGTTCAGGTTAGGATTTTGACAGTGTTTGTTACCTGGAGTGGGTTGAGGTTTCTGCAGGCTTTATTAGATGCAGGGATGCAGTGTAGCCGTGTTTCGTTTGCAAAACTGGGGCTTGGCCTTAGGATGCTGTTAAAGGTGGTGGTAGCTTTGGCCTGGATCATGCTTTTCGCAGTTCTTTATAGAAGGATCTGGGTGCAGAGAAACAAAGATAAAACGTGGAGCGAGGAGGCTAATAGGCGGGTGTACCTTTATCTACAAGTTGCATTTGTTTTTGTGTTACCGGAGGTACTAGCGTTGGCTTTGTTTGTGCTTCCTTGGATTAGGAACTTTATCGAGGAGTCGAATTGGAGAATATGTTATCTCATGACTTGGTGGTTTCAGAGTAAGAGTTTTGTTGGTCGGGGACTGAGGGAAGGGCTCTTTGATAATGTTAGGTATACTCTTTTCTGGGCGGTGGTGTTAGCTACAAAATTTGCCTTTAGTTATTTCTTGCAGATTGAACCCATGATTAAACCGACCAAACAATTAATGGACCTTAGGGAGGAGGAATATGACTGGGATGAGCCATATCGTGGTCGTAACAAATTCGCTGTGGGGTTGTTGTGGTTGCCTGTAGTGTTTATTTACTTGATGGATATTCAGATATGGTATTCAATTTATTCCTCCTTTGTGGGAGCAGGAGTGGGGTTATTCCAGCACTTAGGTGAGATTAGAAACATCCAGCAGTTGAGTTTGAGGTTTCAGTTCTTCGCCAGTGCAATTCAGTTCAATCTGATGCCTGAAGAGCAGTTAATGACTGCCAGAGGATCGTATAAGGCCAAGATTAAAGATGCTATTCACCGGTTGAAGCTGAGATATGGGTTCGGGAAACCTTATAAGAAGCTTGAATCAAACCAGGTTGAGGCTCACAAGTTTGCCTTGATATGGAATGAGATAATTACCACTTTCAGGGAAGAAGATATTATCTCTGATCTAGAAGTTGAGCTGCTAGAGTTGCCCCATAATGCTTGGAATGTCAGGGTTATTTGCTGGCCATGTATTTTGCTATGCAATGAGCTGTTGCTTGCTCTCAGCGAGTCAAAAGAGTTGGTCGATGCTCCTGATAAGTTGCTTTGGAGTAAAATATGCAAGAATGAATACAGGCGTTGTGCTGTGATCGAAGCTTATGACAGTGTCAAGCACATGATGTTTGAAATCCTCAATGTCCAGTCTGAGGAGCATTCCATCCTCTCTGCTATGTTTCAAGAAATCGATCATTCTATTGAGATCGAGAAGTTCATCAAGACATTTAAAATGACTGTGCTACCACAGATTCATATGAAGCTGATAAAACTTGTTCAGATATTGACTAAGCCCAAGAAGGATGTGAACCTGGTGGTCAATACCTTGCAGGCCCTTTATGAGATTGTTGTCCGTGATTTTATCAAAGACAAGAGGACAGTTGAACAGCTGAGGGAGGATGGATTAGCACCTCGTGATCCTGCCGTGATGGCAGGACTGCTATTTGGGAATGCTGTTAAGTTGCCAGACCCCAGCAACAAGAAGTTCTATCGGCAGGCTAGGCGATTGCTTACAATTCTTACCTCCAGGGATTCTGTTCAGAACATTCCAGCTAATATTGAGGCTAGACGTAGAATTGCATTCTTTAGCAACTCGCTTTTTATGAAAATGCCTCATGCTCCCCAAGTAGAGAAGATGATGGCCTTTAGTGTCCTCACCCCTTACTACAATGAAGAGGTGCTCTATAGCAAAGAACAGCTCGTAACTGAAAACGAAGATGGGATTTCCATCCTATATTATTTGCAGACCATATATGATGATGAATGGAAAAATTTCATGGAAAGAATGCGGCGAGAGGGAATGGTAAAGGATGAGGAGATATGGACAACCAAGATGAGAGATCTGAGGCTTTGGGCATCTTACAGAGGCCAGACACTTTCGCGCACTGTCAGAGGAATGATGTATTATTTTAGAGCTCTTAAGTTACTGGCTTTCCTTGATTCTGCATCAGAGATGGATATTAAAGAAGGGGTACGGGAGCTTGGTTCTATGGGGAGAGATGTTGGTTTGGATAGTTTAAATCCTGAGAGGTCACCTTCTCCCAGGAGTTTAAGCAGGGCAAGTACAGGTTTCTTATTCAAAGGCCATGAGCAGGTAACCTCTTCGATGAAATACACGTATGTGATTGCCTGCCAGATTTATGGGGCTCAGAAGGCCAAGAAGGATCCACGAGCTGAGGAAATCCTATATCTGATGAAACACAATGAAGCCCTTCGAGTTGCCTATGCTGATGAAGTTTCCACAGGGAGGGATGAGAAAGAGTATTACTCTGTTCTTGTGAAATACGATCAGCAATTACAGAAGGAGGTGGAGATTTATCGTGTCAAATTGCCTGGTCCATTGAGGCTTGGAGAGGGCAAACCGGAGAATCAAAACCATGCCCTTATCTTCACCCGTGGTGATGCTGTTCAAACTATTGATATGAACCAAGACAGCTATTTTGAGGAGGCACTGAAAATACGCAATCTCTTGGAGGAATATGGGCGATACTATGGGATACGAAAGCCAACAATCTTGGGTGTCAGGGAACATATTTTTACTGGATCTGTTTCATCACTTGCTTGGTTTATGTCAGCTCAAGAAACAAGTTTTGTCACTTTGGGACAGCGTGTCTTGGCAAATCCTCTGAAAATTCGAATGCATTATGGCCATCCAGATATCTTTGACAGGTTTTGGTTTTTGACTCGAGGTGGGATCAGTAAAGCTTCCAGAGTAATTAATATTAGTGAGGACATTTTTGCTGGCTTTAATTGTACTTTGCGAGGAGGCAATGTCACCCATCATGAATACATCCAGGTTGGCAAAGGAAGGGATGTTGGGTTGAATCAAATATCTATGTTTGAAGCCAAGGTTGCTAGTGGGAATGGTGAGCAAGTTCTCAGTAGAGATGTCTATCGGCTAGGTCATAGACTGGACTTCTTCCGGATGTTATCATTCTTTTATACTACTGTAGGCTTTTTCTTCAATACGATGATGGTCGTTCTTACTGTATATGTTTTTCTGTGGAGCCGACTTTATCTATCTCTTAGCGGTGTTGAGAAGGTCGCTAACAGCAACAATAATAAAGCTCTTGGTGCCATCTTGAATCAACAATTCATCATCCAACTTGGACTTTTCACTGCCCTTCCAATGATAGTGGAGAATTCCCTTGAACATGGATTCCTTCAAGCTGTCTGGGATTTCTTGACAATGCAGCTTCAACTTTCATCTGTTTTCTACACATTTTCCATGGGAACCCGTACTCATTTCTTTGGCCGGACTGTCCTTCATGGTGGTGCCAAGTACCGGGCAACTGGCCGTGGTTTTGTTGTGCAGCACAAGAGTTTTTCAGAAAATTACAGGTTGTATGCTCGCAGCCATTTTATAAAGGCTATTGAGCTTGGTCTAATACTTACAGTTTATGCATCTTACAGTCCTTTAGCTAAGGACACACTTGTTTACATAGCTATGACTATCTCCAGTTGGTTTCTGGTCATATCATGGATTATGGCACCCTTTGTATTCAATCCTTCTGGTTTTGATTGGTTAAAGACTGTTTATGACTTTGATGAATTTATGAACTGGATATGGTACGATGGTGGTCTGTTTGCAAAGGCTGAACAGAGCTGGGAGAGATGGTGGTATGAGGAGCAGGAACATCTAAGGACAACTAGCCCCTGGGGAAAGCGAGTAGAGATACTTTTAGACCTTCGATTTTTCTTTTTCCAGTATGGGATTGTACACCATCTAGGTATTGCTGCTAATAGTACTAGTTTTGTTGTATATTTACTGTCTTGGATATACATTTTTGTGGCATTTGGAATTTTTCTGCTTATCTCATATGCTCGGGACAAATATGCAGCTAAGGAACACATATATTTTCGACTTGTTCAGTTCCTTGTAATCATTGTTGGAATACTTGTTATTGTTGTGCTGCTTCAGTTTACGGCCTTTAAATTTTCTGACGCTTTCACCAGTTTATTGGCTTTTATTCCCACTGGCTGGGGACTTCTATCTATTGCGCAAGTACTTCGGCCCTTAGTGCAGTCTACCTGGCTTTGGGATTCAGTGATTTATGTGGCTCGGCTATATGATATCCTGTTTGGTGTTATCGTTATGGCCCCAGTGGCATTTTTGTCTTGGATGCCTGGATGTCAGTCAATGCAGACAAGAATCTTATTTAATGAAGCATTTAGCAGGGGTTTAAGGATCTTCCAGATTGTTACAGGGAAAAAATCCGGGGACATATAATTTGTGGTAATTTATCAGCACTTACTAATCTGGTTCATGGTTTGCTTTTGCCCTGACATATTTTAATTATTCTGGTACCTGATTATTTACTTCCTTTTTATTAACTGTTTTTAGAACTCTGAATTCCAGTGAACTGTCTAATTTGTTAATTTTCACCGTTATTATGCATATTAGCCATGGGTTTTGCTCTTGTATTCTCCTCAAGTTCGGTCTAATTATAGGACTTGGAAGTTTTGATAGCCAACCTATTTTGGTCTTCTTGGTTCATATTCATGTTCACCCTCTTAGTTTCATACTTTGATTTATTGGAATTAATTGGGTTATGTTTTGAATTTGACTGATTATAACGGTGCAGGTAATGTTTTATTGGAGATGAGGGGTTTCCAGAGTTTTAGGTGTTTCGTTCTTGTGGCGAGTAGTAAAGTTTTTGCAGCCTTTTTGCTATTAAAATTCTACTGTATGATTCCTGGCCATGCATTGCCTTTGTAGAAGGTATATTAAGAGTCTGAAATGAAAGTAGTGTGGCTTTGCATAATAATGCAATTGTCTTTCAAGTTTGCCAGGCCATGGGGATATTTGGGGATGGTTGACCTGTTAAAAAGTAAGTTTTGGAAGAAATTGTGATGGATGCTTGTTGAAGCTGTTATTTCCACTGGATATCCTTTATAAACAAACGAGCCTGCAGCCATATATTTGAATTGCTTGTGAATGGTTTTTAGATGGAATATTGAAGACTCAGTGATGGTACGATTGCCGAATTTGCCGAGTTCAGCATGAAATCTTTATGTTCAAGTTGATTGGCAACATTTCTGTTTTGAAATGTGGTCGCCATTAGTTCCATTTTGAACTAGAGTTGCTTCTTAATTGCCAGCTTCTAGTTCTGCAGTTTTGAAAGGGAGTATAGCTTTAGTGGTTGTGTTGAGTTGTGAGGTGGTAGAAATTGTTTGTTATTCTTTTATCAGAAACAAAAAATGCAGCTATTTGTTCATTCATATCATGTTTCATGTAAGTACTTCTTGATCTGTCTTAACGAGACATTGAAATAATTGCATCATCTACTTGACAAACAAAGCATTCAGCATGAATTTTGAACCCTAGCAATTCCTAGAATTCTTCCTAAAACTATACCATTGGTTGGAAAATGTAATTTCAAGTATGGTGATGAGAAAAAAAAACAATAAAAATAAAAAATGGTTATACAAGTGAGGTTTCTCACCTAGTATCTCTAGGAACACAGTTGTTTCAAGTTACCAGTTTGTTGATTAAGTCCTTGGATTATGGCCAATCTGCAAGACTGTTGTATTGTGAGTTTGTGAATGGATGGGGTTTCCCACGGCACAAGCCCAAAATCATCGTTGTACTCTTCAATTCCTTCAACAAGGAATTGCCAGACTAAAGCACCCACCCCAGACCCTTTCTTCTTAGCAGATTTATAGATGATGTCTAAAATAGTCCTATAAAACTGCTCTCTCTGGGATGCCTGGAAGTCTTTGTTCTGATTTGACAAGCCGTATTCTGTGAACATAACAGGCTTCTTCAGTTCTTTGTCACAATCTTCAATGTGCGAACGCACCCACTTGGAAACATACCTTTGTTTTTCTTCAAATCCTAGATCATGAAACCTGCCAAACAAGATTAGATTAACCATAGAGATGCTTATTGAAGAAATAAGAGAAAAACTAGACCTCAGGCAATTCAAACAAATATCAGTGAACAGTTTTTCTTTTATCAAACCATGGATAATAGCCAATTTGTAAAATGAAAAATTTCAAGCAAAGTTCATTTGTGAAAGGCAGGAATGAAACTAGCTTCACAACTTGATAGACTTGATAGCTCATACATAGCCATCAAGGTTTATCATTATCCATGCTTTAGCACCCTATATGATAATAATCCAGGCTTCATTCTGTAATCTGGTACCACAGATTTATATAATAGATTCTTCTTTTGCATGCATACTGAAACGTTTTCGATTTTCATAAATAGTTAGTGAATGGCGCTTACCAATGGTCAGGATATATATGAACAGAGGTAAAATCGACATTTGTAATGTTGGAGTTGCGGACAAAATCAGATCCAAGGGTTGATGCCCACTCCCCTGGATTCACAGCTGACTTGGGGCTTTTAGGACCATAGAATCCTTCCAGGCCAATGGTCAATAGATGATTTTTGTCTATTGATTTTATAAAACCTGTCATCTCTTCTATCCATTCCTGCAATTGTCATAAAAAGCTTTTATAGGCCTTTGTTCTTCTACTAAAGAAAAAGATAAAATTATATAGTAAAGAAAATGACGTTGTGTTTCAGTTTCAAGGAAGTCCCTAGAGTTGAGCTTTGCCCTCTCTTTTTTTGTTACTTGATAGTGTAAGATGTCATAACTTACTTGAAGAGTATCCCCAGAAGGATCAGACATGCAACGGGGTTCGTTTATTAACTCCCAAGCAAAGATGGTTGGATCGTTCCGATATTCAATTCCAGTGATGGTGTTCTTCCTTGTTAGGACAGTCTGGGGAAATGAAATAGATCAAGTAAGAAAGCATTGCAGCTTAGAAGAAATTATATTTTCCTCTCAAATTTCATAGCATACCGTTAGTTGCCCTATTTCTCATCCTTATTCCCAAAGAACCATATTTCTGCTTGTTGAGGGTTGGTCGGCTCTTTTGGGATTAGTCTTCGAAGTGTCATCTGTCACACAGTTGGTCGGACCTCAACAACCAAAGGTATTGTCCCTGGAAAGGTTTTGTCTCCTGTGCTCTGTCATTCTCCCAACATGTGACCTATAAGCCGGATGAGACGCTCATGTTGCCTCTTGGTGGGTGACCTGGCTCTGTGAACCAGTCCCTATAGGGTAGCCGTTCATGGCACATAGGCTCTCGACAAAGCACAGGAGACAAGAGCCTCTTCAGGAGACAAAAACTCTCCTTGAGAGACAATAACTTCAGTTGTTGGGGGACCGGGTCGGCTACCTAGTGGACAATACTTTGAAGACTTCTCCGAAGGAACGAACCCTCAACACTGCTATATACTTACATAGGTAGAAACAAGACCCAGGGATGACCATGTTTACAACAAGGAAACTTTTTTCTGAAATTTATACAGATAATCCTATACTCCCATGTATTTGCATCACAAAATATAACCAAGGGTAATACCCCAGATGATGTTGATAAAATTAAAATGATTCAAATATAAGAGATAAAAGAAAATCCAGAAAAGTTGATAGATACCAAGACATAATTCTTGAAATATTTGCGGATTGATGGGTCAAAGAAGAAAGAATCATTAGAAGAGCTCAAACCAATGCCTTCTTGCCATGCCCACTTCACATATTGTGTCTTTCCACCATATGCTTGCAAGTTATTTACTAAGCTAAGAAGCAACCTAATTCCATGTCGACTTGCTTCCGCTATGACATAATCCAAGGCCTGCCATAATGCCAAAATGTAAAGTTGCTGATCATCATGGATTGAAAGAAAAAAGTGTAGATGATTAAAAATACCTGGAAAACTCGCTCATCAAACTGGCCAGGGGAAATCTGGAGAGCCTCATACCCTCCATCATTGAAGGCCCAAGTTCTACAAACAGTGAGACCCATCTTTGCACCAGCTTGCAGCATTACACTCACCCTACCCCTGCTATTTTCATCCATTGAATGAGCCATTAACCAGTATGAATTCCATCCATTCACATATAACGGTTTACCATCCAAAATGAAGTGACTCCCATTCCTTTCCACAAAACTTAAACTTAGTCCCTTAGGGAGACTACTAAGCTTCAAGTCGCCAAAAGACATGTAAATAAAAGCCACACATGTAGCAAATCCAAGAATTGGGTACAACACCCCATTTCCACCCATCGTCTTTCTATATAATGTAAGCAACTTGAATGCAGAAACTGCTTATTTAGGTACCCTTTTGGCTCTAACTCTAATTAAAATAAAGTTCAAAAGTTGAGAGAGTACGGTACCTTAGAATCAAATGAGAGTGCAGATCACTCTTCACAACAAGTTCAGTATAGGAATTGATAATTTTATAGCAGAAAACGATGCAAGGAATTACAAGCAAGGCTGAGAAGAAGAAAAAAACTGAACAAGAAGAAGGCAAAGAAAGAAGATCAATGAGAGAGAGAGGAGGAGGAGGAGGAGGAGGAGGAGGAGGAGGAATAGTGTGGGTATTAGGTTCCTTGGTTGGTGGTTAAAATCAGATGAGATGGAGACGTATGCAACTGTACTGTCCACCTGATTTCCACACATACACACAGAGACACAGTTTCCTTCAAATTTAATATATCTGCGCCTAAACTACTTAACTGAAGCAAGTCTCTCCATGGGCCCTGTCTCTTGACCTTCTTGTCTGCCTCCATACCAAATTAACTACCTGTAAACAAAACAAAATAATAATATCATCATTATGATATAATGTGATCTGATACCGACAGTCCAAGGCAGTCTCGGCTTTCGGGAAACTTATTGTAAAGGGTTTACCAAATGAAGAGTGGTTGTGATTGCCCAATGACTAAATAAATCAAGTTTAGTAGGTTAACATAATGACAGTAATAATAAATAATTTCACACTCCATCATATCATGTGCGGTGCCGGTGCAATGGGAACTTGGATTCTCTGGTCTCCACGACACTGTGGCCTCTTGGCCTTTTCTTTTTCTTTTCTTTTTGAATCTTTTTGTTCGCTTCCATTTGGCACTCCCATTTTAATATGATAGAAAAATTCTTACGGAGAAACGCATCCACGTGCATTACTTTAATAACTTTTTATTAGTTTTATGAATATAAATATGGTTATATATCTGCTTTTAAGCTTTCTAGTTAGAATAGCCAATCACCATAAAGAAACTGGTTATACATATCCCCCTCATATCTTCTTAACATAGCTCGAACATAATTTTCGAAGGATTTACACAATCTATATGTATTAGGAAGAATTTATGATAATATTTATCATTTCACCACATTCAATAGATTCTGACTGATTTCATCCAAGTCACGAACAATGTCCTAAGTTGACACACGTTGCTTTATTATCATTGTACCCAAAGGAAGAGAACTCAAGTGGCTGGAACCCATGCCCAGTCTCCATTCTCCAATAAATAACTTTCACTACCACGATAAAGAGATAAAAAAAACATATATATATATATATATATATCTAACTCTAACTTTGTTAGGGCTTCATCCCATTCACTCTTCCAAATCCTTAAGTCTAATTTGCACCCTCGCAATATGAAGCGCCAACATAGGCCACCGAAATATTTGTGCTTTAACAATTAGTGTTGTACGTAGGAACAAGTAAAAAGTCATATCTTTACCCTTTAAAAAGGTATAGTCACCTGAAGTGAAAAGGTTGAATAGCTCTTTATTATTCAAATTGAAGTATACTTCAGGAGCAAGGCTAGGACAACATGATAGAGACTTGTCATCCGTCTTACTTGTTGCCTTAGCAATGGAATGATGAATGTGTTTGTCCTCTTTCCTTAAACCTCGTTGAAGACCGTAAAAAAAAGAGGTATTGGCATTGCTTTTAAGAGGAAGGTGACTCCTTGTTGGAAAAAATCCGGTCTGAAAATAGTTTTCTTACACAACAGAAAATAAAAATTTTGAAAACTGACTCGGTTTGTGATATTTATAGCAATAAACCCTAGACCGAAATCATACATGTGTTTCGGATAGAGAGATCCTTGTCATTCTCGGCTTTCAACCAAATGATCTTCTCCACTATTCTCGTACCACGAATTGCCTCAACTGTAGGCTTGATCAAAGCGAATCAAACATAGAAACTAGAAATAATTTTCTCTTCTTTTGGGGTGAAAACAAAAATTTTCTTCTCCAATAGAAATCAGCAGAATTGTTATTCTAGAAAATATATTTAATTCTTATAGAATAAAAGTCCCTCTATTTTCGGGAAAAATAATGATATTTTAAAGTTGTGTAAATAATCCTACCAGTGCCATCTATTTATAAGGAGAGAAGGTAGAACCATTGTTGAATTAGTGAAGTTTATTTCAAATAGAAAAACGCTCCCTAATTAAAGTAGGATTAGAATGGGCAGCACACCCCTAGTATTCCTACTAGGGTTGTAACATCTCGCCCGGTGAAGTCCTAGTGTTTAAGCGTTGTTTATAGAAGTAAAGTATGTAGAGTAAGTTCTGAGTGAGTAAGGTATTAAATTTAGCTAAGTATATGAAATCTATGGACGTGCCTTCGGGCGAAGTTTGTGTTAGGTGAGCTTGATGGTTTGGCGAACTCTCCTATAGAGTATACATCATCTCGACAGTTAGACGAATATGTTGAATCCTTAAAGTTAAGCTCTTATAGTTAGGTCCCTAGTGTTAAGTCCTCAATCTGGAAGAACCGTCTATTATATTATTATTTCTTATTGAACAATTTAGGCAGCCTGATGAAAACCAGTTAAAATGGGACAAGTTACTATAGATGTCAGGACACGCATTTATGATGAGAGAGAAAGTTCTTAGTTATGGGTACCGAAGGAAAGGAAGTGGGGTAATTTAATGTGCCCACTAGGTTTACCTTCTGTGTATTTTTGTATAAAGTCAGCCCTGACTTCCTGAGCAAGTTTATGCTTTCTTTGGCCACCATATTTCCTTCCCAAAACTTTTTCTGCATTTTTCTCTCGAAAATCCTAGACATAAAGCCTACTGGAAAATTTGGGTTAGTTGTACTCAACCAATTCCATCATCGTTAGCACCTAGTAAAGAAATTGATGAAACTCAAGTTATTTCATGGTTTTATGAGGCCTTAAGGTTTCATGTTTTAGGGTTAGATGAAAGTATAATGAAGGAAACTTCTAGATTTTGGGTTTCCTATTAATGTTCTTGTAAACTTGCATAGTTTTCTTATAAAACAATCTAAAAATATTAACTTTTTATATTATACCTTAAGATACTCCCAACGGCTTTCGAGATAAGGGCAAAGGTCTTGTTGTGTAACCAAACTACACGTTTCTAGTGAGTTCCTTTTTACTCTATATGTGTGTATGCTTTCAATTATGTTTGGTTAAAGGTACGTATACCTATCTTGTGAAAATGAAATGTTTGCGTAAGAGAGACAGAAGTTGTTGTCAATAGTTTGTTTGGTATGTCTGCGTGTTAAGCCATTACCCCCTTGCTTCTGAAATGAACCATATGGTCTAAAAGGAAAAAGGAAATAAATTCATGGTGATGCCTTCAACGAAATGAGCATTGAACTGGCAGATCGCGATACATGAAAATGGTAATTTAGCCTCTGGCAGGGCAAGTGCTATTGCAAACCAGATTGGCAAGGCATGACAAAGGAAAAAGAAACGAGTGAATGATATGACTCTGAATGTGGACTAAGGTTTTTGGGTAACAAAGAAGGTTTTCTGTATGACTGTATGGGCATAGTGTACACGCCAAGTGAATAGTGTCCTAAGTATTGTCTATATGTGTTTGGTGTTCACCAACTGGCAAATTATGTGACTGTGTTGGGATGGAAAGGTTTACTTGAATTGTATGTGATTATTGAATTGTTTACCTTTAGGACTCACTAAGTTCTTCGCACTTACTTTACCTTCCCTTCTCAGGCCTACTGACAAAGTAAAGGAACCTCCGAAGACTACGCTAGAGGATAATCATCGTCGTGAGATTTCTAAGTATTTTGTATTATGTATGGCATGGAGTGTTGTCATGATGATGTATTTTTAAAGAATAAACTTTGTATATTTGAGATTAAGCTTTTGAAACCGTAGATCCGATGAAAATTCAGTAAAGTTATTACGTTTTATAATAAGCCCAAAATTATTCAACTTCGATTGATCAATGTTTCGCTCCTCTTATATATAGATATATATATGTACATGAGAAATGGGTAATTTAAATTGTGGTTTGTGCCCAACATGGTTTTGAAGAGATAGTGATTTTAAAATTACTGACGTGCCATTTCTGGATCCTCCAGGTTTGGAGCGTTATAAGGGTTATCGCCCCTTCATATTCCATGAAGGGATTTTGAGCCTCTCACACAGCGGGTCCAATTACATGTACTTCTCTGACTTTTCAACCTAGTGCTTTATAATTTGATCCAACCCAATTCTATTTTCCTATTTCCCAAAATAAACTTCAAAATTTATAATTAAATAATTTTCTCATCCTAATTTTACCTCCAATAAAATTATGACATTTTTACCCTTGATAAAATTTCTGAGAAAATATATTTAATATTTCATCATTCAATTTGTTCACTATGATCCTATAGTTTATTTTCATTTTCAGGCTTTAAAATAGCTCAAAAACATAAACTCAATCTTCCGATCATTTTTTACAATTCCTTATTCATTTCTAAATGAAATCATTTCTCATTTCCAGTTTGAGAAAACCACATTCATTTCCAAATGATTTCATTTTCTCCATTTTCATCTTGGAGAAAAACATAATCATTTCTTGAATGCTTTTCATTTCTATTCATTTTGTTTATTTTGATTCGACAAACGATTCATTTTTGGTTTCAATAAGCTAGCGGCGGGACCGATTGAACATATGCAATTGAGGCTCAAATTATGTCTAATTAAGTTTTCACTTTTTTCCTATTAATTATAAACTCATTTAGTCACAAAGTTATTCCACTATAATATCATGACTGAGCTCTCCTCAACGGTCTACCATTACGAAAAAAACTCGATTAGTGCTTGTCTAATGACCTTGTCATAAGTGTGTTACCCTCATAGAATATCATTAATCTCTTTGGGATAATATTCATTCTCCCTATATGATCCTATTTTATCTCATGGTAACCATTACATCTTCCTTTATGAAAAGTCAATTACTATCAAATAGTAATCAAGTCAGTCATCACAAAGACGAACGACCCACGACCACTTTTACTTTTCATCGACCATGTAATGCTAATAAGAGGATATCATTTAACCATGTCTTGGGCTATGAATTCCATTATTGTGAATGACGCTACATACTATAGAAACCGTGCACCCAACACACTAGCTTTCGGTTTCTTATTTATTTGAACTTAGGCTTTGACTTACATCAAACTGTACGAGTCATGCATACATAGTCTATCATCCACTTAGGATTCAAGTATGCCACACTATGAATGTCACACGTGAATAAATCCATAAACGGATTCAAGATCTATTCTTCTTGGGTCCTGTCCGACGTACTGTCAGTCCAATTAGTCACATCTATGCCTCTATCTTCTGGGAGTCATCCATTCTGATATCCAAGACAAAACATCTCTATAATTGGACTTGATAGACGGTATATTAGTCTTTCAACCGGTTTGCTCATTTCCGATTAGACTAAGGACATGTTTAGGTTTATCTACTAATACAATTTGTCTTTCCGTATTACGATCCGACCACGTAATACCGCTTAGTATTAGTTTAAACTTTAAATAACCAATGAGCAACATTTTCTTCCATTTTTCTTTGCATGCAAAAACCATATAAGGACATTATACAAAGTATTAATGTAATCTATGAATAATTTTATTAACCAATCTATTCGAAAAAAAAATTACAAGTGTACATTGACGAAAATAATACACTCAAGGCATTAAATCCAACATTTCCAACCAACTATAAAACAATGTTGGGAGTTACAGGCATAAAATGAGTTCCTCAAAACTCTTCATCCCCACATTTTCTAATATTAGCTATCGGTGAACAGGTCATTTCATCAAATACTCCTGTATTTTCTAGCCAGTATTCAACCCTGGCCGGATCATCTTATGTCTTTTCTCAAAACTCTTTAGCCTCACATTTTATAGTCTTATCTATAGGAGGCCAACTTACATTCTCTATATTCTAAAGACAAAAGGATGCCACAGGAGGTAGAATAAGGGGCAGAGGTTCGGAGCCGTAGGATTAGCCCGCATAAATTCAAAAAACCACTTATTCATCATACTTAAGAAGACATTTCTCGCCTCATTTTCAGGAATTTATAGAATGGGGATACTATGAATCACTCCCTGATCGGAAGCTAGAATATTACTATCTACTTCATCAGTGACGGCACAGTTTGGTTCGACCAACATCTTTATATATATATAAAAAAAACAAAGTCATCGGATCAGAAGACATCACATTATCATATGTTATCGTGGCATGTATTTTTTAGATTCGATAAGTGCTACATTCATTCCTTGAATCGACTAAATAATAGTTTTGATACCACTAGAAACACCCTTCACCCGACCTGGTCGTTGAACCCGAGGTACGAAATGCTACTATAGTTACCTAAGCAATAACACAATTCATATAAATTTATTTAGGTAAACATTAATTCATTTCATAACTTTAAGTACAATATGATTTACAAACAAAATTGAGACTTAACCGAGCTTACAAAAGATCTAAATTTGTCCTGAACATGAATAAGGATCAAACTATAAACCTTTCAAAGTATGACCATAGGTATCGATACCCAGGTCAGGTACCAATACCGTCTTTAACTTTGATGTTTCAAAAATCAAGTTAAAATACACAAGTATCGATACCAAATTAAGTATTGATATCATTTTGGCATTCTATCATTTTCAAATTTTTGGACACAAGTCAATTCATGTCGATATCTTTATAAAATATCAATATTTGAAGATAAGTATCAATATTGTATACTGGTGTTGATACCAAATTGACATTATGTCATTTAAAATACTATTCATTTGGTAAAGTACTGATACTTAAACTTATAGTGTCGATGTTTTTTTTTCCAAAAGGTCAAGTATAACACATTTTGGTCTCATTTCATGCTAAAACAAAACCTACATTCATAAATCACTTTTGAGCACATTATTACCAGTACAAAATCAATTCAAAATATACCAAAGTACCACAATTCATCCATTCCTCAATCCATAATTTTAAAATTTCAAATTTAGCATTCAAACATAGCACTTATATGTTCATTCTATACCAAACAAACCATACCATTCATCTTCTCATATCATCATATTTTCATGCCATCACATACCCAAATTCCATTTAGATGCCATTCACATATCTCAGTATAATATCAACACAATCATCACATATTTGAACATTCAAATTTTAAGATTTGAACATTTAACAAGGACTAGTTCGACAACCATCCAAGTGACAACAACACATATATACATGCCACGTTATCGAGTACAAAAAAATTAAAAGACTACCAAATCGAAGGTTGGATAGTGTGAGCTCCAAGACTATTCGATTGACACATTCCACAAAATGATCATTACAGAAATAGAAAACAAAACAGAGTAAGCATTACGAATGTTTAGTAGTTTCATAGGTGATAAAATGGTAAACTTACCTCAAATAACAATTAACATTACGAATTAGCTAACTATACCACTTTCTTGTTTACACATTTAACAAAAATAAGGTGAGATCCTTAACCCTGAGTCTTATAACATTTTAATCCATACAATATAATACAATTCAATTCAATTTAATGTTATTTTATCAAAAATCATCAAACATATGCATCATTACATTATTCCAATCACATATAGCCATTCCCAAACATAATACACATTATCATTCAGTTATATCATATTAACTTATTAGCCTAATGAACTAAAAAGAACAGATATAGATAATCGGGTAACTACACTACACCAGGGCGCCAAAGTGCAAAGCTCGTAAGAATCATGTCATGAGAAATACATCCCTTCACCACATCGGGGTCTCTATAGAGACATAACTCGGTAATTCACAACAAATGCAGGATTCTAGCATAATTAGTGATTTCTCCGTACATTAGTATACTCTGTATCATCTCTTTTAAAAATCTCATACAATGCACAAATAACACTATTGGCGTGCCAATTGTATCATATCCTTTCTTACGTTCATAAAGGCACATTTAACACATCAGATCAATTCTTTGCAATTCAGTTCATTTCTCACATTTTTGTACCAACTTGTATACATTTCAAAGTACATTCACACAATATAAATTTATAATTCAAACACATACATCACATTTACATATATACTATACCATATGAACTTACTTTGCAAAATGATAGTAAGCCAGGTGTCGAGGACTATCCACAATTTTCTCTTTTCCTCAATTATCTACTAGTTGATTCAAATCTTGATTTATATCATAATTCATTTCAATTTATCAATTTCAATTAACTTATAATATCTTATTCTATGAATATGACATTTTAATTTCACTTTTCAAAAATTCCTTAAAGTTTCACATTTTATTCAATTTAATCCTTGGAACTAATACAATCGTATCTTTCACATTTAAGCCTCGTTTTCATTCCAACTTCAATGACCTTATATTACCCTTTACTATCCATATTTACAAAATTTCATGTGAATTTTGAAATGCTTACAATTTAGTCCCTTGTTCAAAATTATCAACTTTTTTTACAAATTACTCCTTTTTTATAACTAAGCTCAAAATCTATCAATTTAGTACCAAAAAGCTTCAAGATTTAACAATGGTAAAATTTAAATCTTTAACTATAACACCCTCAACCCGATTCGAATTACCAAATCCAGATCTTGGATGTTACTACACAAAAACTTTTGAATTAAAAACTCACATTACCAACGCATAAGTACTCATAAACATACTTATCATATCTTTTAATGGTTCTTAATATACAAATACATGTACCATAGCTAGATCAAATTTTAACAACACAAATAACTTCATTAAAACAGGCTCTGAGTGGCATAATAAACTATACACTATACTCTTATAGTGTCTTATGTATGCATAATACCGCAACTCAAACCATTACCTTGGCAAACTCTTGGCTTGGTCCTTTTGGTGCTTTCATTGCATAAGGAAACCTACAAAAAAATAAATACTAGTAAGTCCAAACGAACTTAGTAAGTTAAAGTATAGAATACCTTAGAGCCTTTTCTAGTCAAATTCCTCATATTCAAGATTCTAGATCACATCTCTATATTTGGTGAATACTTTCATAATGTTGAACATATACCTATATGCCAACTTCCATACTTATCGTGTCGATTTCCACTTCACAACTTGGCCAATCTCAAATCTTACCAGTCTATATATATCTTACGCCTTCTTAGAATTGTAACACTATAGTACTTCTCAAAAGAATATCTGTAACATCCTGAGATAGGGCCTAAAAGTTTTAGTCTCGCCAGTGAGGGTTCACCAATAGTTCGACAAACTGGGGTTTTCTAGTTAAATTGCGAACTGGGGGTTTGCCAAATGGAATTCGGAAAAGGGGTTGCCAAGAGAATATTAGTAAGGAGTTCGCCATAATTTCGGTGAAGCAGTATATGCCAAAAGATGTGGTCAGAGGGTTCACCAATTTCACTGCAAGTTGAGTTCGCCAGTTGGTTTGGCGAGCTGGTGTTCGCCAGTTGAGTTGTGAACTAGGGGTTCACTAGTTAAGTTGCGAACTGGTGTTCGCCATTTGGTTTGGCGAGCTAGTGTTCGCCAGTTGAATTATGAACTGGTGGTTCGCTAGTTGAGTTGCAAACTGGTGTTCGCCAGTCAAAAAGTCAAGTTTGAGTCAAAATAGGAAGTAAATATATGGTGTATCTGAGAATACTTTTCGTGCAAGTAATCTTCTTCTAAATTGACGAGGATTTTTTAAGTCAAGTAGGGTATCCTAGGTTCAATAAGTCACTTAGTGCCTATAAATACAACCCTTATTCCATGAAAAATTCTCTCATCGATATTTTGTTGTCAAGTCTCTATTCTGAACCAAGTTCCTAAGGTAAACCCCTAGCCTGTTAGGGTTGATTGTCTAGAAAGCTAGGTTCACTTGCATTTGTTGTCTATTTAAGAAATATGTGTGTTTATGTATGTTGCAAACTAGCCGAACCATCTACCAACAAGGATAAAGGCAAAGCAAAACTTGTTTAAATTCTCAAGTTTTTTTTAGTTAGTGGTTAAGAATTGCCATAACTGTGCTAACTATCATGTTTTCAATATGAATGCTCAAGGTTCGTAACTTGTGTGTGAACTGTTTCCTTTTTCAATAACTTCATTTTTAAACTAAAATTTTCCTATAAAACTCTATTTTTAGTTTTTGAAACTCTATTTTTAAGTTATGCTTTCAAGATATGTTTTAAATATATGTTTTACGCATGCTCCTATGTGAGCCCATGTTTTCAAGCATGTTTTAAAAGTACAGTTTTACAAGCTATGTTTTGCGAGTTCTATATGCAACCTCTATGTGATAAGTTTCTGTGCAAGCTCCTTTGCAAGCCCTTATGTTGGATATATTGGCATACCAAAGGATTGCGAGTACTCACCTATAAATTCTGTGATTTTGGGCGTTGAGGCCTTGGGACATGTGGAGAGATAAGGGAATGTCGAGCTATGCTCTATTCATTGGGACATGTTGGCGTACAAAAGAGTGTTCAGCTTATGCTACACTTATCGGTCATGTTAAAGATTCTTTGAGTCATTCTGAGGTGTTATAAGGAGATCCGCATATCTAATAGTAAGATAAGAAAAGTGCCAGAATAAAATTTATGTTTCTTAACCATTCTAATAAGATCAGTATGTGAGCATATTTTATGTTATATAATACCTGTTTTCGAATAAGAACAAGCTAAGTGTTAAGTATGATTTTCAACAAGCACATTTGAAACAATTTTTAAAACTTATTTTTTCTGATAAGTAGGATCTGTGAACTGGGTCTCACAACTTTCTCCGCAAACCTAGCACGTGATACGATTTTTCAGGCTAAGTCATATTTCCATTTTAAATCATGTGTTTTAAGCATACTCTAATGATTCCTGATTATTCACTGAGTTCGCAATAAACTCACTCGCTCCTCTCTTATAATGCAGGTAAGTAGGTCACTGATGGTAGTGGCGAGGTAGATAACTTAGTGAGGTTTATCCTTGAATTGATATTGGCAAACCCGAGAAATAGGCGATGGGTTTTTTCTTTCTTTCTTTATGTGGGTTTAGAATTATTATAATTTAATCTTTTTATTGAAACAATTTCTTTGGAAGTTTAAGTTTATTTTCATTTTGTGAACCCTACAACTAAACCTTTCTTATTTATTTCCTCTTAGCATGAATAAAGTTTGGTGTTTCCTTATTTCTTTATGCATGCGTACCATGTTGTTTTGTTTCAACTTTGCCAAAGTATGTATTAATCTCTTATACGTGCTAGTTTCATTACGAAGTATTATTTTCTGCAACCCTTGTATGTTTGTGACCCCAATAGGCATGTGAAACCCTTAATGAGTAAATTACAATTTAGTGAACCCTAAACAAGTACGTGAACCCTTGTGTGAATGATTTCTCTGTTTGCGAAATCTATATTACATGAAAACTTATGTTGTTCTGTGAACCTTAATAATTATTTCTAAGTATTTGTACTTTTATTTGAGTGTGCTAAATTACTCCGTTTATTTCTTCATGCAAACCACTAAGTTTTATTGTTTAGATTACATGAGAACCCTACCTCTACCACTTTGTTTTTAAGCTCGAATATCCTATAACCTATGTTTGAATGTATTCTGCTGTTGTGTTATAAATTAGCACTTTATATGTCACATATTCGTGATGTGTTAGAGGTTAGGTTGGAAGTTAATAGAGAGTCACTTTGGTGGCTAATGTAGCTCACCAAATTCAGGTCGAATCTACTCGACCGGGTTTAGGGTGTTACAATATCCATACAGAGTTCATCATTGACGAAATCCCTCTTAAAAAAACATGGGGTACTTTTACCAGAATGGATACTTACAAACACTTCTATAGTGAATAATGAAACTGATGTATCTCTTAAGTTAATTTTCATATTGAGCTTAATAACTATCAGACTATCAATTAGATCATACCCTGATTCAAATCCATAACAAACCCATACTAATGATGAAATTTTCTAAATCATTCAAAAGAATTCCAAACATCTATATTACATAACACAAGGGCAATAAAATTGACAAGCGGCTCAGATTCTAAATAACTCTAGAATAAGATATGATACTATTTATACATTAGCCTAAATTAACACCCCAAACCTGGTTGAGTAGGTGAGTACTCTGAGGACCGTACCAAAGGGAGGCGAGTACTAAATTAACATTAACCTAAATTTAAATAAAACTAATTAGTAATTTAGATCAATTATATTATGAGTAAACATAAAATAAAAAAAATAGTTCGAGTTTTATAAGAAAATAAATAAACATGCAAAATAGAATGAACACGGAAAACTAATATGAAAACCAACCAAATCTAAGGCATGGGTGATTAACTCGCTTCAGTGGTCATAACTAAATCCTATTTTGGGTTTCTACTCAATCAACTAGTCGTTACCCTAATAGGATGTCTTGATCTTCCACTAAACTAACAAGTCGACAAGAACTACTTATCTTATGGCTTCACAGTCCAGACCAGATTAGGGTAAGGGGTTCATGGATATGCAATACCAATTTTAGGTTACTTCCCACCTAGATGAATTTCCAGGGTTGTCAAGCCTAGGTTTTAAGTTCTTCCTATCCCAAACAATTGATCCGCTAAGAAACCCTACATAGAAATTAATTAATCACACTTTCACTCGCTAATCCTCCATAATAGGATTTGTTCCTCATGGATTTTATAAACAATGTAAACTTGATAAAATAAATAAACATTATGAACAAATCATGAATAAGATTTTAAAAAGAAATCCTGATTGTATTGAATATTTGAAGTGCAAAAGTCCCCCGAGTTTTCTTTGAATCTACAAATTAGATCTTTTGACGAACACGAATGAAAGTAACTGAAAAGAAATACTAAGTCTAAAAAGAACTAGAAACTGAAAATAAAATTCTAAGTTACAAAAGCGATCCTTTATGTAGACCAAAATGCCCTTTGCTCGTAATCCTTCCCGTATAGGTTCAGGGTTACGACATCTACTGGCTATGTCGCGACACCAAAGGTAGTCTTGGAATTTTGGCACTCTATTCACTATGTTGAGACATTGAACTCCCATGTTGCAACATGGCGACTAGCCTCGAGCTCTCACGCCTTTGAATGGTGTCCTACATATTCACTAAGTACATTAGTCCTCCCTTAGGCCTCTTTTGGACCCAATGTTCATAAAACGACTCAAATTACATTTTTTATTAAATTGAAACTAAAATTGAAAAACTAACTAAAACATAATAGAATATCTCGTATTCAAGCTCTTTAAGTATGAAAACTAGTTTAATCTGCTACAACGAATTATGACAGATCAAACTCCCCCACACTTAAGTCATTTCTTGTCTTCAAGCAAAGAAATATAAAAACAAAAATTAAAAGACGCCCCTTGAACAAGAATGATACAAGACTAGTTTTGGAGCATATAGCTAGGAGAAATCATATATACACCTAATTCTGGCATGATATGTAAATGACTTACTATTTTCAATCTCAAACACATAAGTTCAGTATATTACAAAGTATACAAATCGTAAGGTCCTCAAATATATGGATCCATCAATAAATCAATCATGTAATTTAATTATCCTAGCATGATACAAACAATTGCTATCGTAATTTCTTAATATGATGTCAATTCATGAATAGGTTTACCTAGGTCACATAGGACTTTCCAACTTGTAACATTCTGAGGCTTAAGACTGGTATGAAATTCAAGAACAGGAAACATCAAAACAACTTCAAGCGCGAAATTCGTTTGGCACATCATATTGCTCCTTATTCTCCCCCTTAATAACCCTTGCCTGCTCATCGCCTTATTTCTCCTTCTCTCACCTTCCTTATTTCTCCATGTAGAAAGTCACAATATGATAAAAAAATATGGCTTAGCTTACAAGTTTTTGTGCGTTAATGACTGAGTTTTCTACTTTTGTGACTTTGTCACATTTGACTCTTTTCAACACGTCTCATTCACAATGCTTTTGTTGATAAAGTACTTTTTCTACTCATTTTGTAACTTTTATTGCTTTTGTCACAATACATATGGCCAGACGTCTAAATTCGTTCAATTCTAAGACCAAAGAAAAAGGGTAAGTACAAATTGATGTTTTGGCTTCAGTTTTGTATAGAGGTTCATAAAGAAAAGTTTTCTGGCTCAAAATCGGTACTAAGGATTGATGAATAAGATTAGCTTTTTAACTCTGGGTTATACCAGAAAATTCCTTAGGTCATCCCTAGGTATCTCAATATTCAAAAACTTAATCAATTAATTAATAAAAAATTTAAGTACTTATCATACATACTATCATGCTCATTTCCTTGTATTTTCTATGTCATTTGGTATATTCAGTTACTTAACACTTATTTACAGTGTAATATATAGAACTTATTAGTCTAATAATTGAAAATTTAAAATCATTCACTATCATGCCAAATTTATACTAAATACAATCAACCTATATACATGCTTCTAACCAATCACTTGTATTTCTACAAGCTCAAGCACACTTTGACAAGAAAAATAAATGAAAAAGTATAAAAAAATTGATCTTATCCCTCCACACTTTAGATAGCACATTGTCCATAATGTGCAGCCCTGAATAGATATGGAAAGAAATTACCCGATTGATCGTGACATTACTTTAGTCTAATGGTGGGTTCTTCGTTCCTTGTTCATTGAAAGCTCGTAACTGTATTGCTTCTTTACATGTGAGTTTTTTTGCGTAGGAACGAAAAATATTCATAGTATTTTTTTAAGAAGAAGAAGAACCCAATCGTTCATCCCCTTCTTGTAATACTCATTTTCTCTTTTCTTCACTTTGCATCATGTGGAGTATGAAAAATTGTTTGTATATTCTATCTCCTAATAATTTCTTTATGGGACTCATCTACTTTTCCATTGGTTCCATAGGTACTCCCGCTTCTTTGCATAATTTTGTTATTAAATGTGGGAAGAATGTTTCTTTTGATTGATCCCATACACATTCAAGCATACTCTAATACATCCATGTACCAATGTATATCCATTTTTTTATGTAAAATTACATACACCAGAATAGCCTATAACAGATTGATATTTGAGATATCTATTGTAGGCAAAATTCCTGAGAAAATAACCTTCATCCAAATTTTTGACATCGGAGTCATTAGTGCTTGATTGAATGTTACTGGAAGTTTGGTGCCTGATTGATATGTCCATTCTTCTTTTCCTTCAGTTAACGATCTCAATTTCATCCATGTCTATGTTTTCGAATTGATTGATATCCACTTTGAACATGAGATCACAGTAATAGTATGAAGCATCATAAAATTGGAAAATACGTCTTATCATTACCAAAACATCTGCCCCTCTAACTTTAACATGTGTTCGTATCTCATAATATAGTCCTGTTGCTTCTCTTTCCTTTAATGCTAGATAAAATTCTTGCACAACTAGTATGATTGCCAGTTCTTCTAGTGTTAAGAAGAGGGTATTCCATTCACATTCGGTTGCAATTTCCCACACTCCTTTGTAATTTCTCATCAAAGGGTCGAAACCCTATTCTTGGACGAATGTGTTGGGTTGCAACTATTGTAGGTATTTTTCTATATTCTCCACCTAGAATTCAAAAAAAGGTATTCATGATTTTAAAAAAAATTGTAATATAATCAAACCTTACTTTGACGTAAATCCTTCTTTTTTTGTTGCTAGATCGTTTGTAATTCTGCTCTTGAAGGTTTGTGGCCAGTCTTGGTTTTAATATCTGCAAATTTCACAAGTTTGATAGGGGAAATTTTCAGGTTTTAAAATTTTCTATAGATGGGTGATAATAGAATCCAGATATTAAAGATAAGTTAGAGGATCTTTTATTAAGAAAATATATGAAGTATTCAATCCTAATTCTACTAAAACTCTACTACAACATGTCCTAAGTTAGCAAATTAGGAGTGCAGGTTACATAAGGGTGTCGTGAAATCCCTATTTGTTTTCACGACATCAAGGACAATATACATGTCTCAGATTTGGTTCAGTGTCATGACATGTAGAGCAGTTTCAGACCGAATTTATTTTTATAATTAGGCCTTCATTCCTTAGTTCCACTATGTCCCCATTGGTTCCAAATTCTTCATCTGTCTGCCATTCTTTTTCCATAGTTTCTCTTCCTTCATGCTGAGCCAATATAAACTTTGTGTTGAGATCCTTCATCACTTACAAGAGAACGAGGTGTTTCAAATCTTGCAAAAATATTGTTTCTTAAGAATTTAACTATTGCCTCAACCCATTTAGAGACATAGTCTACAGCTAACAAGATGTATTGATTTCGAAGAGAACTTAGAAAAGGTCCCATAAAATCAATTCCCCAAATGTCAAATACCTCTACTTCAAAGATTCCCATCTGTGGCATTTCATCTTTTTTAGATATAATTCTGGTCTTTTGACATCTATCTCACCCCTGCACAAATTCGTAAGCATCTTTGTTCATGGTTGGCTAATAAAATCCCGATTGCAATAATTTTTAGGTTGTTCTTTTTCCTCTGAAATGTCCACCACATGGTGAAGTATGGCATCCTTGTAATATCTCACTTATGTCTTCCTCAGCCACACATCTTCGAACTAACTGATCGGCGCACTGTCGAAAAACATATGCCTCTTTCAAAATATATTTTTCGACTCATGCATGATTCTTTTCTTCTATTGTCGTGATGCATTTATCGGAAAGACTCCTTTGGCAATATAATTCACTTAATCTATGTTATGCTTATACCATACTTGATATAATTCTACTCAGAATAGCTACTCATCAACGAAGGTTTCTTTTATTTCTTCAGGATTTTCCTCTTCCATTTCATTTCTATTCTAGAAAGGTGATTTGCAATTTGATTTTCTGTTCCTTTTCAATCCATTATCCACAGATCAAACTCTTGAAGCAATAACACCTACCTCATTAATCTAGCTTTATTTTATTTTATTTTCATGACATATTTCAATGCAAAATGATCAATGTATACATAAACTCTACTTGCCATTAAATAAGGATGGAATTTTTCACATGCAAACACAATAACAAGCATTTCTTTCTCAATAGTAGTGTAATTACACCGTGTTGAATTTAATATCTTAGTTGCATAGTGAATGGAACAAAATATGTTTTTCCTTTCTTATCCCAGAACTTATCCTATAGCATAATCACTAGCATCACACATTATGATAAAGGGTTCTAACCAATCAGAGGTAATAATAATCAGTGCAAAAATAAGTTTTTCTTTTATTACCTCAAAAGCTTGAATGCATTCTTGAGTAAATATAAATAGAGTTTCCTTATGAAGAAGTTGATTCAAGGTTTAGATATGTGAGCAAAGTCTTTTATAATCCGCTTGTAAAACCCGTCATGTCACAAGAAATTTCATACTCCTCAGACTGTCATCGGATTAAGAAGGTTCTTTATGACTTCAATTTTTTCTTTA